>NW_023494794.1:21129840-21184885 GCF_904425465.1 Colossoma macropomum
CATCTGCAGCAAAACAAACACATTCTCACCCACAGACACAAAGCGAATGAGCTTTCTTTCATTCTAGATCTGTTGTAGTTCCATTTGACTGATTACCCACTGGCTAGCTTTTGAAAGACTCCAGACTCTTCTTCCTCTGCGTAAAGGCCAGAAAATCTGACTTTTGTAAAAAGTTTCCTACAGGCCAGTTTTAAAGGGCTACCTGAATGTCCACACACACACACACACACACACACACACATAGTGCTTCCTCCAGGGCTCTGCTCAGTGTATGTTGGTTGACAGCACTGCTGTGAGGGCAGACTGTGGTCATCCTTTTCCTTCCTCTATCTTTTTGTTCTTTTTCTGTCCGCTCTGTAACAAAGGAGAAGTGTGAGGCAGCCAGGAAAGGAGGAAGTGGGGAAGACTGGGTCTGTGTGTGTGTGTGTGTGTGTGTGTGTGTGTGTGTGTGTGTGTGTGTGTGTGTGTGTGTGTGTGGCATAGATGTGCATGTGCTGTAGCTGCAGGCTGTACTCCACTGTGAGCAGGGAAGGCTTTTCTAAGAGGGCTACACTATCAGAGGTTGGTAAGAGGAACACTAGAGGGAAATGTTTTGATGAAGATAATTTATTTGTGAGGCCAAAAGACAAGGACGAGGAAGTTACTCTGCAGAAAGTGGTATAAAGTTTGAAACAGGGCTGCACAATGTATCGTTCCTTAAATTGTTATTGCAGCATTGGCCTTCGCAATACTAATATTGCTCAAATGTACAATGAGCCTAAGTTGTTTTTGTGTGCTGTGAACATCCTGACCAATAATAGATGATTGACACGATTTTAGACACGACAAATGCAGGCCAGTCCTTGTCTCACCAAGGGTTCATCAGTTTGCTGTATATTGGCTGAAGGGTTGGGCAATATTACAATATTTTATCGTTATCATGATAAATTATGCCACAGTGTTTTCCTGGGTAGCGTCAGTACTTCAAGAACCCTAAAAGGCAGCATGTTACTGATGCTGTAGCACAATATGGCTGAACAATTTGAACAAAAAAGTATATTTCTGTCCAATACTGTGACTGTGATTTAAATTGCAATTATTTTATATAAATTATGTTTCAGACCAGTCTTTTGCCCAAGAAACTTTGTCTTGAACACTAATGACATGTGCCAGACTGCCAGTTGGTTGTGGTTGTTTCAGTTCTTGTAATTTGAAAATTGCATTCTTGCAAACTACAAATTTACCAGAAAAAAATACAAAAGTTTTAGTCATATAGTTATATAATCTGAGAAATTAATGTTCTCATAGGTTTTGATAGTCATAGTGATCCCATTAGGGATTTTTTTTGTCTGTTCCAATAGATCAAACATCAGAAAAATAAAATATTGTGAAACAAAAAAAAAATCTTGTATCTTGAAAATGCCTTCCAAGTATTGTTTGCTAATTTGAAGGTGTATGGTAACAGCAACATATTATATGGTATTTTGTCCATATCTTGCATCCCTAACCAAAGTATTAAACTACTGGCAATGTCATACTGCAACTGAAAGCCACATTAACGTTTGAAAAACACATACTTGAAATCACTGTTAAAATCTGACAAAAGCAGAAAAAAACCCACAGTTTTTCAGCTTCTTCTGGCTACTGCAGATGCACATACCTCCACAACGAGGGGGAACTTTTCCAGCTTGCGGCTTAAACAACAAGCCGATCGGCTCATTTTATTGAAGGGTTAGGATATTTCTCGTAAACAGATGCCATGTTGAACGTTATGAGCTTTCCCATTCATATTTTAACCAGTGACTCCTCTTTTATAGCATCTCTGCTACTGCCTTAGTTTAAGGGGCGATATAGCAAAAACATGACATCAGAATATTTGCTTTTTCTAAGGTTTAGAAAGTTAGAACAGACCAAAAATGACCAGTAGTACCACATTTAAAGAAATTGTCAAAATTATACAGTGATTTTGTTCAAGATCTATGTACTGCACTGCACTAAATCCAGTTATACAGGACTGATAATGGTCTATTTGTAATGCAACATGCAGCTGTTTTTGTGTACTGATGATGTTCACCATATGTTCAGTAAAACTGTGTAGTGATGCCATTTAACACAACAGTGAATATTGTCAATTTTCCCGCCCTGCTTTAAATCCCTCTCTAAACACCCCCTTTTTTATGTATTTTTCAGTCATATCTGACCCTTGTTTATTTATTTTCCTGACACAATTCCAGCCTAGGCTGTCAGCTCTGCAGGCTAACAGGCTTAAGACCCCTTTGTGGAAGTGCCCCAGTGCCACTGCAGTATACTTGGGTCTCAGTCCTGGTTAAACATCTGGAGGTGACTCCTGTAGCTGTGGCAAAGGCCAGCATATAACATAAGGCTTTTAAGCTAATGCTCTGTAGCTAGCAGCATGTTGCTGTACCCTGCTTTTTAACTTTTAAATGGCTGTAGTGCTTTCTTTGACAGTGTGTGTAGCTATGCTTCACTGACTTTACCAAGTCCCAGTTTTAAATTCTGTTAACACTGGAACTGTTTTTTCTGTTGGAGAGTGATCAGCAGGTAACAGTCATTTCAAAGCACAAAGGAGTAGAAGCTTCTTTGTTTGAACTAGAGGTGCGCATGGGCTTTTAAGTGCTCAGTTAATTAAACCAGATGCCAGTATTTGAATACTGAGATCATTGCTTGAGTATTATTTAGGAAGCGTTCAGTTGAGGCTATTTGAAACCCCCTCAAGCTCCTTGTTTTCATTAGTGTCTGACCCCTTTAACCTGCACAGCACTTTTCGTGTGATATCAAGGATGCTTTCATGTTCTTTCAAATTGCTCTCGTTCATCTTCTTGTCAATCAAATGTGTTAACCGAGCCCTAAGAAGTGCATCCTGGTTCTTTTTAAAGGTGGGATGTGGTGTGCCTCACATGAAAACAGGTGTTGTCTGAAAGCCCCCTTATGCGGCGTCACATGAAGAGAAAATAAACGGGTCAACCATTCAGTGAAGCGTCATTGAATGTTAACAGGGCTGAAAGTATGACTGCTTTGCTTTGTATTTATGATTATGTAAGTTTGTTATACCTTGCTAGGTGACGTGAGCATGTTACCATGGAACCGTTTACATGACAAACTGCTAATGTATCATTTAGCTTTTGCATAGTAGGCCTGCTGGACCTTCTTTTCTGTACTCTTGGATCTTCTGGCTGGATGTTGCTGGGAGTTAGTCCTGTGTAATCCTTTTTGGGTTTCTTTTGTACTGCTTAAGCTCATTTGGGTAAATAGAGAATAGTAACTTGTACTTGAGAGTAAAGCAGATCAGGCTTTTTTCCACTTGCTGCGCTACCTAAACCCTCAAGTTAACCAGTACATCCACAGCAAACTGATTGGAGGATTAGCGTTACTGGAGGCTCTCAAGGGGTCACAAAGTCACTGCTGTCCATGATGTTAGATAACTGACCTGGTGGAGAAGTGCGTTTACACCAGAGAGAGAAAGAGAACATTTAGATTTTGTGTTGGCTGTGTGCAGAGCGTTTGTCCTCTGTGCTTCTTTCATTTGCATGTACTAAAGGTTACTTCAGCTGGTTTGCGAAGGACCAGAGTGGTCCAATTTTAGCTGAGGATTATGGAAATCATGTCAAGCGTATGTTCTCTTGTATGTATCGAGTTCTCTTTTTAAATTCAGTCGTTCTGCCCTCATCTTCAGTCTTTTTCCAGATTACCAGCATGCATGCTTTCTTCTTTGGCGTCACACCTCAAACCCTTCTCGCTCTGTCTCTGCAGGGCTGGTGGAGCATGGGCGGAACTGGTCGGCTATTGCTAAGATGGTAGGCACCAAAAGTGAGGCTCAATGCAAGAACTTCTACTTTAACTACAAGAGACGCCACAACCTGGACAACCTGCTGCAGCAGCACAAGCAGGTAACGAGCAGCATTTCAGGCACTTTGGTGTCCCATCTCAGAGCGTGATCTGGGGACTGTGCCATTTTTTTTTTTATACTTCAATTAAGCAGATAACGTGAAAAGCTGGTCATAGGACAGAAATTGTTCTTTACCACATACCACAATTTCAGACCCTTCTCATCTTCGGTGACACCCTGTTAACATCTAACATCATATTCATATTTAGAAAAGTGGTGAAACTGTTTTAGAAGGTCTCACTGTGTATGTGTGTTTGTAGGTGACCAGACGGTTACGTGAACGAGACGCATCACAAAGCGACAGTATGGCCACGGCTTCAGCTGACGATGATGAGGAGAACCCAGATGACAGTGAAGGTAATCACAGAAATACTCACACACAAACAGTGTTGGTGGACCAGTTGTTGGACCATTGTTCTAAATTTAGCTAACGACTGTCCCTGGATGCGCATCTAGCAGTCAAGTGAATAGGAACCTTACGTTCTTTAAGATGTCACTATATAAAAGCCAAACAATGTTTTAGCGAGCCATGAAAACAGCAGAGTAGTCCACCGCCTGCATATGTAGAGGCCATTCCTCCCCCACTCTACTTGTGATGTTTTTAGTTTTGCTTCAGGCTGGTAGTGTTGGACTGAGGGCTATCAATCACAGATGCTCATCAGATTATTAGGCCCACCCCCAGACAGTTCTCAGATAGGTCTAATAAGATATTTTTAAGCAGTTTTTTTTTTGTTGTTTTTCTTTTTTCATTTGAACTTTGCTGGATATTTAATGTAATGTGAATTTTAGTACCACGCAAACATTTTTAATATTTTACACTGTGTTCCCTGGGACATTAAAGCTACATTAATTTAAGTTTTGGGTGTTTAGAAACCTTTTTTAAAAAGACTAGCTATAGGAAACTAGCAACTTAGTGGCAAGATATATTCATCCACTAGTTAGTAGAATTGCTAGTATCATATGTTCAGCAGTTAAAGGCCAAATTATGCTTCAGCGTCTGTGAATCTGCATCACACACGGTTGTTCTAATAGGCTTGTGCTAACATCCTAGCACATTGTGTGCTAGGGGGCAGTGTCCAGTGTACAGAAAATGAAGAGGAAAGTCCTGTGCTTTTTCAATCTCTCTCCAGGCATGAACTCACTGGTATTGTAATATTTTTGGAGATGGTTTGTATAAATGTTTGTGAGGGGCCACTTCTGCTAACTAAACCTGTTCCATTTCATTTTGCACTAGTTCTGGTTATTGTCAAGTATTATTTGGGTCTCGTCCCATCCCTGATTCTGCTGGAGAGCCAGTCAGCTTGATGCACAGCTCTGTAGAATCGCATCTAAAGTTAACCTTTTGGAGGGGTGCAAGTTTTGGCCTCTGCAAGCCTTTAGCCACCCAATTTACAATGTTTTCCAAGACAATCTCTTTTGTTTTTCACAATGACTGAATATGTAACAGGGAAGACAGCCTTGAACCTCATATGAAATGATATAGTCCTTTTGTAGAGCTGTTTTTCGAACACCTCTACAATGTACAATGGACTATCCCATAAGGCTTTGTGACACAGCCGGAGAAATTTCAGTGTTCGCGTTTAAAATGGTTTACTAGATGTGATTCTTAGGAAGCCCTCCAGCCTTGTTGTGTTTACTGCCTTTGGGAGAGGTTAAGTCTTTTTTAAAGGGGGTTTGGATCCCACCCAGAGCTCTATAATTTGTACTTTGGTGCAGAGAAGTCTGATATACAGGCTTAAAGGATCTCTGTCAGAGATTGAGTGTGTTTTAAAGGCAGCACTGACCTGCTTCATGGCAGAATGTTTGATTAGAGCTGACAGTGAAACCACAGTCTGAAGCACACAGCCAGCGAGTTCATGGCCACTACTGCTACTGTCTATACTTCTAATGAGAGTGAGAGAGGATCAGATGAGGAGAGAATCAAGAGGGAAAGAGAGAGAGAGAGAGAGCGAGAGTGCAAGAGAGTGAAGAGAGAAAAAGGATCTGGACTAATTCTGAGTGCCAGGCTTACTCTTATGTAAGTGTTCTTTGGCTTTGAACACTCAAGAAAGTGTGCTTTAAGGAACGCCGAGTGCCGCCACTGCTTGTTTGATCCGGTATGATGCTCTCCCTTCATCCCACTCTGCTCCCTACCTCCTCCCCCATCTCCCACTTCACGGCTCTACAGTGCCCCAGTCCGACATTTCCGCCGTCTTATGCTGTCCTCTCGACCCTCCTCACTCATTCCACCCTATCATGCACTTGTTCTCATGTTTTAGCTCCCCTTTTCTCTCTGTTGTCCCAGAGTACCCGGTTGGCTCTGCTGTGACGTTAGCAGTAACGAGGAAGGACCGTGTTGTGTTTTGACTGTTCAAACGGATCAGTTGGAGACAGGAAGAAGCTTGAGGCTTTTTCATGTTTTTTCCTCGTCTGTTGCATTTTCATGTCTAATGCAATGCACCTCCTTTTTTTCTTTGTGTCACTTTCAGTCTCTTTCTTTCTGTCGCTCAGGATGCTTGTGCCTAATCTGCTGCTACTTAAGTAAACCAAGTTAGCTGTGGTTCTTGCAGCTTACTCTACTGCTGCCTGAGAGGGAGTGACTGAGATAGAGAAGGGCAGATGCAGGAGAGGCCGTCAGTGCAGTTTTACCTCAAGATCCTTAGCAAATCAAGAGACTTTGGAAGACGTGAAAAGTGTGGTCTTGAGAAGGAAGAAGAAGAAAAAGCAAGCAAGTGCAAGGAGTTCCCTGCTGCTGGCAAACCTGACAGCCTGGTGGCCAGGACAGTGACCACATTATGCATGTGAGCGGCTTAAACCGTCACTTTGATGGTTACACTTCAGAACAGTTCCGTGAGGTTCCACCTTGTGTGCGATTCTGTATGGTCACAGTTCGCTGCCTGTAGCCACAGTGCAGGTCTTCTTCCTTTTTCTGTGTCAGCCCCTGAAAGCAGGCTGCCCTTAGCAGGGGGCCAGCCACTGAGGCTATGCTGTCACCTGACCAGCATGAAGAGGAAGTAGGCTTATTAGCCGCATACTGACTGCTGCCTTAGATTAGCATTTAACAGTTTTGTGCTATAGCCACAAACCCTCTTCCTACCTACTTTCACAGAGAATTCATGATGGGAGAGCTGCCATGTAAAAAATATTTCCCAGAACGCAGTCACGTGGTTTTGGCAAGACGGAGGGGGGGACTCATTTCCCCTTTAAGCAAGCAACAGAGAAATGAACCCCATTCACACCAGCGGGAAGTCCCCCTTCATGATAACAGCAAACTTTTGGACATTTTTTGTGATGCCAGGGTCTGGTGAATAACCCTAAACAGGTATTTTCTGATTAACTGATTTTTAAAAAGAAAAAAAAAAAAAGCCAGCTAGCAGGTGTTTCTGCACAGTCTGCTGCTGTTGCCCCTAGAGACTAGGGTGAGGTGAAGTGGATGAAGCAAGACTTAAGCCTACAGGAACTGTACAACTTGTTCAGAAAATGTTCATTTATTGATTTATTTTATGAAAACCATAGCAAAACAGCAGTATTCCCACAGGTAAACATAACTGAGCTTTTATATGTTGGGTAATGTGATATCCTGCATTAATACCACATTAATTGCACTTAGCAGATGAGACGTTCTAAAAGTGTGGCGCTGGTTCGACACATTCTGTGCTGCTGGCAAATATCATGCCTGTACTAAAAGTCACCTGTATGGTATGGGGCACATTTAAGGACATCCTCACACCATAGCGTCAGGTTTCAGACTGAAACACAACTTTGGTTGTGAGGGGAAAGAACAAGTAGAAACGTCTCAGCTCTTGACGTAAGTTGTTTCGAACAGCCTCAGCTGAAATGGCTTCAGCGAAGAAGGCAAGAGCAACGCTAAGTGATCGAAAACTCTTAAAGTATGTTGAGGTTGTGTGACAATCTCAATTTTATCCTTTCTTACTAGATTAATTGGATTGTTTAGGGCCAAATTAAAGATGACACTTTGTTCTCAACTCACATGGTATCGCTGTGTTTGTCCCATGTCCACTTCAGTGTAAGATACCGTTGGCAAATGACAGGACAAAACGGTAAAAAAAAGGTAGAAATCCTGACCGTCTTATCAGTCTTCTAGTAAATGCTTTGTGTCTTTAGCATTGTCATTAGCTTAGTAGTTTATAGCTAACCATCAAAATCGTCCCATACATTCAAACTGCAAGGGGTATGTATTACAGGCTTCTAAGGACTAAACAGAGATTCTTCGGTAATAATTACATTACTGCCCCTCCCAATATAAAACTCGATCCAGTACTGTAGATGCAGAATGTTATGAGGTGCCTTATTCTGATAAGCTCTCTCTATTGAACCAGGTGCAGATAACAGCTCGGACACAGAGAGCGCCCCATCTCCCTCTCAGACAGACCCTTCTAAGCCCTCTGACCCGCTGCCCCACTCCAGCACTGGAGAAAGCGCCTCAGAGCAAGAATCCGCCTCTGCCAAAGGCCCTGGCCCAGATTCCAAAGCCCAGGAGCAGCCCTTCGAGGAGCTTAAGGTTAAGATGGAGAAGAGTCCAGAAGGCGGGGCGGTGGGCGACGGCATGGCTCAGGACGAGCGGGCACGGCAAGCCTTCGAGGGTCAGGTGCACCCTAAGAGTGAGCCACAGGACACAGAAATGGCCACGGGGGCAGTAGCTGCAGCAGTTGGGGAGAGAGGAGAGATCCAGGTGAAGACAGAGCCAGAAGCCAGGGAGAAAGGCGAAAAGCAAGGTGATCAGGCGCACTCGGATAACGACTCAAGCGCCACATGCAGCGCCGACGAGGATGTGGATGCCGAGCCAGAGAGACAGAGGTGAGCGAGTTGGATGTATCCTATAGAATGAACAATCTGTGGCAAAACAGGTTTTGCTGTACTGCAAATGCAGCCTGTGAGGTACTTTGTTGACATCCAGGTAACGATAGAGAGAAATGTCAATGTTGGAATCCAGTCCATTTGAATAACTGCTCAGCAAGTCATTTATTACATTAATGACATATTAGATCACTTTGTTCTTTGTGGTTGCAGCCACAGCAAATAAATTGTATTGTTTATGTTGCTGCGGACTGGTGGCCAAGATAGCCCCACCCACACCGTGTAAAGTCACTTGAAGTTTCACATAAGGTAGCTGGTGTTTTTAATTTGAGTATTTCCTTGTCTGTTTGTTCTACCTTTACAATAGGGAAGTACTGATATAGGAGTCAGTCAAATACCTGTTTGAATACATTACATTAAGCTCACTTTGAGAGGGGACAGTTGTTTATAATAAAGTATCTAAAATATCATACTTGAACCTTGACATTTTGATGGTATTAAAACAATAATCTTTTTTTAGGGAGCTGACCCTTTATGTTCTTTGACAATATGTAAGTTAATTAGTCTCTCTCTCTCTCTCTCTCTCTCTCTCTCATATTCCATAGGATGTTTTCTTTGGAGAAGCCGTCATTGCTTGGAGGCCCCCCAGGTGCCTCTGTGGTAGTGTCTTCGGCCAAGCAGGCCCAGCTCAGCATGCAGCAACTCCAGCAGCGGGCAGCCAGCATCCCCCCTATGGTCAGTCCCCCTAGCTCCATCCCCCACTTACCTAGCAGATATGCCCCTCTGGCCAGGGCCAGGCCAAGGGACTGGGAGAGGCTCGAATCCGGAGCCAGGGCCCAAAGCTGGTCTCCCTCAGCCCAGATGCCCCGCCATGTGAGTCCAGGCCACGCTTGAGCCCACCTCCGCCAAAAAAAAGATAATAAACCTGGATCAAAAGCTGCTAAATCAACATCATTGATCTGAATTGATTTGAATCAGTAAAAATCCTGGTTAATTTTTGAATGTTTTATGAAAACAAATATCAATGGGATCTTTCCACTGAAAAGCTTAAGACTCAATCTGTGCGTGGAAATCTGCATCAAATTGACTGACCACTGCCATAGATGTGAAGCACCACTCTTGAAGCCTCTAATGCAGTCCAGAACAGTTTGATAGTTCCCCTGCTCACAGATGAGTGTAATCAGGTGTGTTTGAGCAGGTAAATCGCCAAACTGTGCTGGGCACCAGCCCTCAAGGACTAGAGTTGTGCACCCCTGCCCTAATGAAACCGCTTGAGCAAATTAAGTGATACGATGGAGAGTGTAAGTGACACTAGGGGGAGTATTTGCCAAGAAAAAAAGTCTTTACCGAAAAGGATTATAGCGTTAATAAAAAACTAAATGTAAGACTTTATATTTTTATCTGTCTTGTTCAGCTGACAGTACCTTTTTTGGAGGGCAAAGTTGTAATAAATGGAGAGATGGCGCTCCTGCCCCTCCCCCCAAGAACTTATTCTCCGAAGCAAACTGTAAACGTTAGTTACCTGTAAGATTCATGTGGTGCTTTGCATCTAAGAAGTGTGATAATTGTATACAGCGATGCTCTGTGGCTGTGGCTTCGTCCAAAACTTCACCTTCAGTATTAGTAGTGCTTGTGTGGTGTGGTTACAGCAAGCGGAGGTCTTGGTGATTTAGCTCTGTGCAAAGTGGGCATGGATTAGCTGTTCAAAACAAGACATCAAAGTGTGGCTCTTCTCAAGTTGTTGCTCTGAAATATAGTCATGTGAAGATGTAAGTACACCCCATAAAAGTTGACTTTTTCAACATATTGAAATACATGTCAGATCTTCATTTAAGCAGTGCTGATAGATAAAAGTGATAGATTTTGTCCTATAACTGAAATAAACGGTAATGCAGTTTTCTTATTTGGAAAAAGTAAGTACACCCCTACATATATCACTTATCACTACTTCAGACATGTCAAATTGAAATCAGACGCACCCGATCAGGTACTTGTGATTTAGAACGCTGTTATAGCTTAGAGGAACTTGTCTTATTTAAACCTCAGATATCTGGTCTGATTTGCTGTTAGTTATTGGAGTGTGTAGTATCAACATGCCTAGATCAAAAGAGCTCTCTGAAACCTTCAAAAAGAAATATGTCTGGGAAGGGGTTTAGGAAGATATCCAAAATATAGGAAATCACTAATTCCGCTGTTGGGAAGAACGTCTACAAGTGGAGAAGATTTAAGTGGAGAGGATGCCAATTTGTCCAGGCCGTGCCGCCCCAGCAAATTTAACCAGACAGCAGACCCTAAGATGGGAACAGAAGTCTCTAATGTCATTACGGCACCTGCAGGTAGCTCTTGCCATTGTTGATGTGAAAGTGCATGCATCTACCATTAGAAAAAGACTGCGCAAATTTGATGGGAGGTGTGCCAGAAGGAAGCCTTTGCTGTCTACAAAGAACAGTGGGACCAGGCTAAAGTTTACTGATGATTGTCTAGGCAAGGACCAGGATTTCTGACACAGTGTACAAATGGACAGATGAGATAAAGATAGTTGTTTGGCCACAGTAAAAGAAGCCGTGTTTGGCGAAAAAACCAGAGACAGCATTTGATAATTAGAGCCTCTTGCCACCTGTAAAGCATGGTAGTGGAAATCTTATGGTTTGGGTTTGCTTTATTACCTTAGGGCCTCGTCAGCTTGCAATCCTAGAACTGCTTATGAATTCTCTTTCGTGCCTGAGAGTGCTTTAGAAGACCATCTTTGAAAAAGTGGAAGCTGTAGAAGTAGACCTTCCAACAGGATAATGATCCCAAATATACAATTAAATGTACCTGGGAATGGTATAAAAGAAATAAAAACGGGGGGGACGGGAGGGGGGCGTTATGGAATGGCCTAATCAAAGCCCAGATCTGAATCCCATTGAAATGCTGCGGGGGGATTTGAAACAGGCTGTACATTCAAGAAACCCCCCTTGCGCAGTTGAAATAATTCTATATGGAGGAATGGGCAAATTCTCCTAATAAATGTTAGAAGCTGGTAGACAGTTACAGGGCCAGCAGACAAAAATGGCATCCCCTTTTAAATAATAGCAAAATCAAATTTTCATGTTCCATGTTGGTTTTTGTTCTCTTACTTAAAGTTTATTTATGCATACTGTTTAACTGAAGATCAAATACTGTCCACTTGTCAAAAAAAGGAAAGATTGCCATGGGGTGTACTTATTTCTTCACATGAATAAATAAGAATATAAATATATATGTATATACATATAGTAAATACTGAGGGTTTGGTCTGGCCGTGATGGTATCAAAGAAAATAAAATCTCCTCATGATATATTTTTCCCTGTCCTCCAATAATTGTAGATAATTATAATCATAATCATTATGTTCAGGTCCTTTTGCTCTGTTTGATTAATGTCTTGATATACAAATTACCTACATTCTGTGAACACCTGAAGTTTTAAATTTCTTTACATACATAGCCTTTTTTACTATATTATAAATAATGTATGTCCATATAAAAAAAGATTTTGATGATTATTGTTATTGATTTTTTGCTCAGGCCTGCTGAGGGTTCTAATTAGAAGCTGTAGTGCAGTGAGGTTTTAGTTCTGATCTGGTATTTTCCCTCTCCAGGTATCTGGTCCCTTTGGGACAGCTGGCGTCCCTGTAGGAGCTCCTCTCAGCGGCTTTACCATGTTCCAGCACCAGATCAAAGCAGTGCACGAGTCAGCTCACCTGGAGGACAACCAGCGGCAAGAGCCCGGGGAGGCAGAGCGTCGCCCACGCTTCACTACCCGCAGCCCCACCATACTCGACCGAGACGGTAAGAATTCTCTCTCCAAAAGTATTAGAACACAGACTCAGCCATTCACCATACACTGCATTACTGACAAGATGAAGCTGTGACTGATCTGCTCAGATTAGCTCAGGATTAACCCAGTTAGTCATAATATCAATTTTTGTTGTTGTTGTTTACATTGATTGTGATGCATTACATTAATATACAACCCAGTACGGTAAGTGTCTCCACAGCAGAGTGAGTGGGATTATAAATTTACACTGTATATTTGGAAATATTTGTATTTTACGTGGGGCTGGTCTGAACTGCTACTTATAGGATTTGAATACTTGTTAGTATTTGTTTCATAGTTAACAATAATTTAAGCTTGTTTGTTATTACAGTTTTAAAATATCCAGCAGGCATCAGTGATGTATCGGTAGTCAGGCTGAAGCCCATCTGCTTGTGCACTGTGTTGCTGTGCTGGAATTTGTAATTCCAGTATGCTCCAAATATGCTCTCAGGAGAACATATCTAGATGCTAAGTGTGTAATAGATTAAGCATTTAGTTTATTGTCACAGTTTTAGTTTTACTAATTTTTTTCTTTTATAGAGTGATTTTATTTGGCTAGTTTGCCATTTTTGAACATGGAAAGCAGCACTAAGGGCGAGTTGATCTCAATCATAGAGTTGTTGAGCTCTGTGGCTGTTGGTCCGTGGCCCAAAAGGTTGCTGGGTATAGTGACTAGACTGAGCTTCACCCTCGAACACCCAAGGCGGCAGCAGTGTTGATGTTTCTCTGTCTCGGCTGTACTGGAACTCACCACAGCAAAGGTTTGAGGCTCTGAGCTACCCAGTTTTAGTGTCTCCCCAACAGAGCCTCATAGTACTCAGATAAGTACTGCTATACTTACCTATTTGAGATGATTCCTCAAACTTCTGATGCCTTTATGGTATACCAGACCCTTACTGCACGTTTTGTACTGAGTATATTTCTCATCAAAGTGCTCCCATCCCATGGTTTTGTGTGTATCTTTGCTCTTTTAGCTTAAATGGCACAACTTGTGAATACTGTGTAAAGAACAGAATTCCAATGTGAAAAACTAACGCTCTAGCATTCAAATTATTTGAGACAGCCCTACTTTTACAGTCCTCCTTTTTGCAATCTGTGTTTACAGAAAGAGTGAAGGGTTCAGCGAAAATGAGGCTGAATTAGATTAATGTAACCGAGTGGAAAGTGATGTAGAGGGAAAATAGGAAATGAGGATGCTGCTTTAAAGTGAGCATTTTGAAGAAGGAGGAGAGTGTGGTGAAGATGAAGTGATGATGAATGGCCAAAGACCAAGTGGTTGTCTCGAGCTGGTGTTTTGTGTCCTTTCACCAATTATATGTTTTCTCGACTGTCTGTCGTCTTCTGTTTTGGAAAACGTCTGACCAAAAAGCGCTGACCCTGGGAGTAGGAAAGTTTGTTGTTCTAATCTGGTTAAAAAGAAAAAAGATAAGTTTGTTATTTTAATCTGGTCTTTTTTCTTCTGTAAAAAAAAAGAAGCAGTTATGAAACCTTTATACTCAAACTCTTCATTACGCAGATCATCTGGAACATTGTATATCAGTGTGCAGTACCCTACCCTTGGAAACTTATACTCCCCCTTTTTTGTACTGGGCTGTGTTCTTGTGAAGTATGCGGTGTCTCCTTTCTTTCCCAGACTCCTTTGGGACGGAGGAGGGCATGTGTCTCTGTATCTGGAATGATGGTCTGAAGAGACAGGGCTTTCCAGGACTTTGAGGGCAGAACACGAGGGCTCAGAGCAAAAATAAGACAGACAGCAAAAGGCTGCCATTTTAAAGAGCCAGACAGAGGCAGTCAACCAAAGGGAACATTGGGGCAGTCTCACATAGTGATGACCATTAGCCAGAGTGCTTGATTATTCACACAAAGCTTTTCTCGCCCTTCATTTGAGTCGCTGGATTCCGCTGGCTTAGTACTGTTTTGGTGTGTTTGGTATTTGTGGCATTAAATTCACAGCACTGACTGGATATGTCAGATGTTCTTGTGAGCTTTGTCTCAGTTGCTTCAGGATTCAGACTTCTGAAGGTAAATTTGGCAAAGTGTACAAGAAATAGCAGGTGGGCACAGATGTTTTCATGTGTATGTCTTTTTGTGATGTGTTTTATTTCTGTTTTCCTTCTCTCTCAGGTAAGCCGTTTACCTACATGCCTTACGATATGAAGCTGATGGAGCAGGAGGTTCATGGTGGAGCAGGAAGACCAGGCTCCCCCTACAGACTCTCTCCCCGAGAGCCCAGCAAAGCCTCCCCCCAGCCGGACCCCAACAACCCTGCCCGCTACAGTGTCCCACCAGGTGAATACACCTACTCTCATCTTCACTACCAAAGGTTCTCACTAGATAATGTGTGGCAGTGGTTATTCTGGACCAAGTGGATGGGAGTCTGGTATAGTTTAGTGATTTTATCCTTAAACCACCTTTAACCACCCTCTAGAACTGGAAAACAACATGTAAGAAATGTAGGTTAGTCTTGCTGTTGTGGGCACACAATATACATGTATAAATTTTCCAATGTCCAATAAATGACCAACGTATTTTGCCAACACTCTCGTTTTTCCATGTGAACTGGATAGTCTTAATGTTGGGTCACATATTAGTAAGCCAGAACCTCACTAATTGCAAGGCTTATGTGGCTTTTCTCGCCCACACAGCTTTCACAAAACTGTTCTCTTGCAGTCTCTCTGTTAGAGTCTGAGAAACTTCCTAAGAGAAAGCTAACTAACAACCAAACCAAAGCTAACCTAGCAAGGTTATATATTTGCCTGTAGTCTGTCCATCGGTTTGTCCATTTGTTTGTTTGTTCAACTGGCCACCCCAGCATTTCCTGGACGCACAAGGAATGATGGCGTAAATAAAAATAACTGAATAAGAATCGCCATATAGTGAGTGTACACAACGGGGATAGTCAGCAACACCACTTGCATATGTAGAGCCTGTTTAACTAATTTCTCCAGGCTCATGCTGTTGTGTGTCATTCTCCTTTATTGGCATAGCAGGCTGGGAGTTTTAACTAAGGGCTGTCAATCACAGGTGTTAATTAGAATAGAATATTATTATATTCTTAGAATACAAAAAAAGTGGATTTTAAGCCACCTTTTGTTGTATTTCTTATTTTTTTCCCATTTTAAACTTTTTTATATAGCACCCAATTTTAGTATCATCCAACCATTTAAATATTTTACAATATATTTTCTGGGACACTAACAGTATAGAGCAGTCATCAGTGGTAGTGTTTAACCACCATGTGCAAGGTATATGAATGAAATGAAAATAAATAATTCACCAGCCTGTGTTGCATATTTTGTTTTGTTTGTTTTTTTGGAGGCACCAGTCATGGAGTAAATTATTTTCCTATCTGTTACATTGTCTGTGACCATCTTGGTGCGTAGATAAACACACACACATTAACCACCACACACTGAGAACTAGCTACTCTTTCCTCCCATTTGCATGTTGCGTTGCTGTTTCCAAGGCTTGGTGTCTGAGCCTGTTCCTGAAGGAAAACAGTGAGCGGTCATGTGGCTCCCAGTGCACATGTTAAACTGGTCCAGAGCTCCTCACATGTGACCTGCTCCACTTATCAGCCTTCTGAAGGGTCTGGAAACTCACCTCACGGAACTGAACTCTAGCGGTCTGGACGTTTCTATCGGAAAGGAAAAAAATTAGATAAGCCAGCAAATGGAACATCCTGGTCGTATTGCTTCACCAAGTGAATGTGATAGGAGGTCCAGAGCAATTTAACTGTTAATTGTGTTGAAGCTTTTAGGTGCGTTATGGCAAACTTTTGGTCCTCAGTCTAGACATGAAGTCAAATCTTTCTTGATGGCTTGGGAACACTCTGTAATGGTACTTTGCATAACTGATCCATTAAACATTGGCTTTTGTACTTTTAACACAGTAAGTGAAAATGTGCTCCTTGGCTGACATAATGCACTGCTTTTATTAAACACTCTGTATTATGCATGACACTCTATAGTCAGTTATCTCATTGAAGCTGCTGCTTTTTACATGGCGCAAGAGTTCACGTCTCAATATTTTATCAGTGCCTATGCATAAGACCATGTGAATGGTAAAAGAAATGGACCTGGGTGCTTTTAGTGCTTGCGTGGTTCTGAAGCTTTTAAGGAGCTGTGCGTGGGTCACACTTGGACACAGCTGTGTGAATGGAAGAGCTTATGTGTGCCATGAGCTGCCCCCTGACCCCAAGCTCTTTTTTTCCAATGTCTTTGCACCCATGTTGGGTTGTAGAAGTGGGGTGCTTCTTTGCACTTAGGCCTCTCTTATAATGCCTTCTTCTGCACTTCTGTCACTCTGTAAAAATAGATGTATGAAACTGTTCCATTTCAGCAGTTAAGTAGGTCATGTTCGGATGGTGTTATCAAACTATTCAAGTGTTCTTGGATCAGTGTTTGCCCTGGACAAGGGCTGCCCAAAGAATGACCCAAAGTTGGCCCGTGAGGACGTTTGATTTGGCTCAGCAGAAAGTGACCCTAACCCTACCTCCTCACCCAATGACAGAACAAATATACAGTGTTGATGCTACATGTAAATTATTTAAAATTCTATTTAACATGGTTTAATAACAGTTATAGTGTTATGTTATAAAACAAGTTAAATGAAACCTCCCTGTCTGCTTTATTTGTGTACAGCAGGGGTGTGCAATCATATTCACAGAAGGTCAGTGTGGCTACAGGTTTTCATTCAAACAAAGCAAGAGAACAGATGGTTGGTTGTTTGTAGACTGATTAAACAAGTGAAATCAGGTGTGCTCCTGCATGTTTGAATTGTCACACCAGAGACAGCTCAAGGGGGGCTTTTCCACTTCTTAATTCTCACATTATACCAAAAACATCATTGCAAAACACTAGGGTTTCTATGAGTGAGTCCTCAGGTAATGGGGGTGAATGGAGCTAAACGTCTCCAAACGTAAAATCAAACAGTTTTGTTTTGCCTGTGCAGGAGCTTCCTTTAATTTTGGAAACTAAAAAAGATGTGATGTTTAAATGCTGCTGAGTGCTGATTAGTTGGTGAGCTGAGCAGCTCATTGACTGAGTAAACCTGTTTGCGCTCACTGACGTTGTGATTGTACATAAGACACTTTTAGAAAGTCTTATAACTGGAAGACAAGAGCACTTAAAAATGTGAGCTGTACTGATCTGTGTTGAGAAAACTTGTGCATTTCTCTGTATAAAAGTGATTAAGCATGTACAAACTATGGGCTCCCAAGTGGTGCAACTGTCTAAGCGTTGGTGATCACGAGATCACGAGTTTGATCCCTGGTGATGCCACGGCCAGGAGTCCAAGAGAGCACAATTGGCCTCACTTTCTCTGGGTGGGTAGGATGGCCCCCCGTCTCTCGCCATCAGTCAGCGTGATGCTAGCCCAACTAGTGGGTGGAATTGGATACAACTAAATTGGGGAGAAGATTGGGGAAACCCCCCCCCCAAAAAAAAAAAGCTTTTACAAACTACAATGAAGCATGAAAGCATCGTTGGAATCTATTCATTTTGGACTCGCTCAGGAGCGCCCTCTAGCATCTGACAAACTTTGACGTTACTGAGTGGCAGTTGTCCTCACTAGAACTTCTCTGCTTACGCTGGGCCTTTGCTGGAATGAATCCAAGATCTCACATGGAAAATAGGGGTGCACAATATATTACTCACTGATAAATGGGAAAATTCAATTATTATTGGTCACATATTGAAATTACAGCCTATTATTAAAATGTACTTTTTTAGCCATTGTTAACCAAGTATGCTATTTTAAATATTTCTGTTTTATTTAACTGTCCTGGCTGATTTAGCCATGTCATAGTTGTGTGAAATGAATCCATATGCGATGTTTAGAGGTTAAACATGTCTTATGCTCACTGATCTTCATGTTCTTCATATCAGTCGTGAACCTGTCTCAATGCAAAATGTTTACATTAGTTGTAGGTCATAGGCCCAGAGGCTCCATATCAGTGCATCCCTACTAGAAAACATACAACACCGTGTCATTGTACTCATCTTTATAACATTTCCTTCTTGTCCTCTCTAATATCCGCAGTCCTGCAGCCAGCTCCTAACCAGGTGGTTCAGAACCTTCCAGATGGAATGCGTATGCCATTCTCCCGCCACAGGCCGGCAAACATTCCGTCTCCCCCTCCTCTCATTCCCACCTCCAAACCCTCAGACAAGCCCGCCTTCATCCAAGGAGGATCTATTTTACAGGTACGTCAGAGAGAGAAATAAAACCCATGCCTAATTACTAAAGGCTAACTTAGTGAATAGCGTCGTTATTCTGAGTGCACTTAAAGTATTAGGCAATAACAAATTACCGTTAATAGACCCTTCTTTCTTTCTTTCCACCAATTTTCCAAATGTTTTTTTATGCATTTGCTAGACTGTTACTATACCCAACAGCACATATCAAATACCTCTTTGCAATGAGTATTAGTTCAGCTGAAGGAACGGCATCCTCTCCGATGTCAGCGGGGCAGGGGTGTGACGTTGTTTTCCTGGTATTCTGATTCCTGGCTGTCCCTGCTCCCATAGGGAACACCGGGCACATATCTGCCCTCGCACACGCACACTGTGTATGGGCCAGAGGGGGCCAAGAGCGCTGGAGGATCCATCTCACTCGGCCTGCCAAGACAACAGGACCCTACCAAGCCTGGTAAGGGAGAGGGAGTGGGACTGGAAGGACGTGCACATTGTGTTTCTGTGTGGTGGCTCGGTGTACTGTATTTCTGTTATTTATTTGTTCATTTCACACGGACACCCTGTCTTAGAGAGGCCGTGTTAGCTGTTAGCCATTAATCTTAATGTCAGGTAATTAGTTGAGTCCAGGCAATTTAATAACTTCCAAAAATCCAAAAGATGTAAACAGAGGCCTACTGGTAAATAAAAAAAATCATATACAATAAAAAAATCACAACTGATTGGACAGAAAAGATTTGGTAACAGTAATTGAAAAAATATCTAACAAATTTTTTGAACCATGCTGCCTAACCTGAGTAAACCAGAGTAAAATCCCTGTGAAATCACTTTGAAAATGAACAACGTTTAGATATACAGCTTTTATAAAATATCAGAACTTTGAGCATTAATATATGATTGATCTGTTTGCAGTCGTTCGAGTGTACATTGAGTATTTTATATTTTGGCTGAGCCATCTGTTTAGTAATTACCAATTCTGAGCTCTAGAAGAGATGTTAAAAGTATCATTTGGGCCCTAGTAATTAGGTAAATGTTAGGTAAATTTGTTAGAAATGGGCTGAATTTTATGTCTCTACCCCCAACAGTGTCCTATATAAAGCAGGAGGAGTGTTCTCCACGTGGGCAAACTGCTCAGGCTGAAGGACTACTCTCCAGGGCGCAGTACGAAGGAGTGGTCAGAGGTGAGACCACATACATGCACACTCTTACACACTTGTACTATACCAGAAATATTCTATATGACACACCAGTTCTTTCTGTAAAAGAAAAGGCCCTACCTTTAGTCCAAAGGGTCATCTCTGCATCTTGCATGCTGGGTTCTGTTAACACCCACCTGAGAGAATGTGCTATGCTGGTGAGAAAGAGCCAACTAAAATGAGCCACCACAAATCAATCTCCTCTAAAATCTCTGACCTGTTACCTCTTTTCCCCTGCTCAGAGCAGCTTTTCTACTTGCTCAGAGATACTTTCTGTCCATGGATGCAAACCTGTATTTATTACAAACATTTATGAGAAACATTTTAGCTATAACATTTTAAAATGTTTATAATCAGTGACACACTCATGCCCCTTAACTCTGCTCTGGCTCTTCTATCTTCCTTCTTCTTGTCCTCACTCTTCTGCAGGAGGACCGATGCCTGCCATTCAGGACCTGGGCAGAGGCCCTACAGGAAAGGGTCCTGAGGGACTTCCCTTCAGAGGAGGCTCAATTACACATGTACGTACACTTCATTATTGTTTATTTAATACATTCAGTTAGTTGAACTCAGAGATATTTTCCTTGACTGAACTTACTTCTCTATACAGTAAAGGACAACTAAAAGCAGTTGAACGTACTGGTTGTTACAGTGCCTGTTGCACTCTTCTAGTGGTGTTCTCTATGCCTTTCTTCTTATTTTGCTGCCTCGTTGTTTCTTGGGTTCAGGGCACCCCGGCGCTGCAGCAGTCCAGCATAGCAGCAGACCTGTTGAAGGGCACCATCGCCAAGCTGGCCACTGAGGATCTCACCAGCCCAGAGAAGAGCCGTGCTGAGGCAATGTCCAAGGGCCATGTCATCTATGAGAGCAAGAGTGGACACCTCATCTCCTACGATGGTGAGATATGGATCTCTCAGAACTCTGCTGTGCTCTAATTAAACAGCCGATGAAAGTGCTAAATTCATTTTGTGCACTAAAGCATCTGTTTGTATGCCAGAAAAGTAAATGTAGCTAAATGTAGACTCAAAAAGTCATCGAATAGTAAATGATTTATTATTATTATTATTATTATTATTATTATTATTTATTTTTTAAACATTTGCTTCTCACTGATGTTACATCCGTCTCGGAAAGAGTTTGGTTTATTAAAATCTTACTAGCCTAAACAAAAATCTGGAGGATATTGCAAAATCAACTGCCACATATGCATCTATAGCTATTAAATATGTCTGTCTTTTTTTAACAAATACAATTGATTTAAACCTAAAAGAATTTGTTTTTGTGTCTGCAGCCATCAAGAACCCCAGAGAAGGTACTAGAAGCCCCAGGACTGGTCATGAGCTCAAACGCACGTATGATATGATGGACAGAGGGCACCCTGTACGGGAGGCTGCGCCTTACGAGGGTAAGGAGAGCTCCATGGAGGATGGACTGTTTTTCTTTCGTTACAAATATTTCAGCTGTGTTAAGATTGCTTTTTGTTCTTTTTCAGGTTTGATTAGCAGAGCTCAACCCAGAGATGGTCCCCATGCTGATACCAAGGACAGGCCCATACTCACAGGATCCATCATGCAAGGTGGTGGAACACTCCATTCCCCTACTGTCTGATCATCTGGCAAAAAACGTGGACACAATACAGTTGATTTCAGTAGAACACAGACTAATAATTTAATATTTATATGTATCATCCGGTAAACATACAAGGATGAGCGCTTGATATTTGTGACCAAGTTATCAATAATCTAAATTTTCACTGAATTTTTGTTGCTCATTTCAGGGACACCACGAGCCTCTGCCGAAGCTTTCGATGAAGCCAAGTATGGCAAACAGATTAAGAGGGAGAGTCCACCCATCCGCTCGTTTGAGGGCGGGATCACCAAGGGCAAGCCCTATGAGGGCGTGAACACAATTAAAGAGATGGGCCGCTCTATTCATGAGATACCCCGTAAGGAGACACAGGATAGCCGCAAGACCCCCGTCATGGAAGGATCTATTACCCAGGTGAGATATTTAATAGTGGAGCTGTGTGATATGCCTGATGATCTTACTATCTTTAATTTTACTTATCATTTGATATTGATAATTATCACTGATTAGTTCATGCATATGTATTACTGGTGTTACTTGTTTTCCATCCCGCTGGTTTGTGCTGTTTTAAATGAATGGTTAGAGAAGACTTCTCCCTGCCCCCTTACACTGCCATCTGGCGTACAGAAGTAGCAGTTGTTCAGAGTTCAGACTTTTGCTACCGGATTCAGCCACAGCACAGCTAATTGTCGAAAGTACCTCAAACTTGCATCATTGATGTTGTTTTGGATAGTTATTGTTAGTAGCTTTAGTGACCAGGCCCATTTAAAAGCATCTGAGAAGTCATCCTTGATTGCTTTTTAGGCCAAAACACAGCTCTTCTCACCTGTTTGTTTTTCCAGGGCATCCCTCTAAAGTATGAGAGCAGTGCTGTGAACCAGTCAGCCATCAAACACAACGTAAAGTCTCTGCTCACCAGCCCAGGAAAACTGCCGCATCCAGCAATGGAGGCGGCTGAACGTGAGCGTATCAAGTACGAGGATGCCAAGGCCTCAGAGAGGGAGCGCATGCGGCACACATCCGTGGTCAACTCCACTTCGGTGCTGCGCTCCACACACCAGGAGGCCAGCAAGTCACAGCTAAGCCCTGGCATGTATGAAGACGCCAATGCCCGCAGGACCCCCAACTACACCACCAGCTCCATCTCCAGGGGGTCACCTTTGCTGAGAGCGCAAGAGGGTATGCTAATTTTCTTTCTCTGCTGCATGTCCTCATTGGACTTTATTAATTACGTTTTACATTAGCATTGAGGGTGTGGGTGCCCATCTCTTTTCTCATGCATTTTTATTTGGCTTATTCCGCTTTCATATTTACGTCCTTTTTTCATACCCCTTCTTTCTTTTCATTCTTTTTAAAATTTATTTTAATGTTAAATTCCTTCCTTCTAGGGCTGATGAGATGAGATGTAGCTTATTAATCCTACTAAATTTTACCAAATTAATAATATGCAGGAATTATTGATTATTATTGTGTGCATTTCATATTGCTCAGCTTTAACTACTGTACTTTGCTTTAGTATTTCAATTCCTGATGAAAACAAAAGACATCTTATTTAAGAAAAGCAAACCAATTACAGACCACAGAGGACTTCTTTTCTCCATAATTTCAACACTGATAATTGTTAGCTACTCAATTCTCTAAAATGTCCAAGCTTAAGCTTGTTTGTCCTGTTGTGCGTGAATAGCTAGACTTCTATCTCTCCATCTAACAAGTAATGCTGCACATCAAATGAAAGAACACAGCTGTTTAGTCATGTGTTTTTTGCTCTGTTTGATAGGAGGTATAACATCAGGAAAACCTGTCTCTCATGAGAGGAAGAGCACGCTGACACCAACCCAGAGAGACAGCGTCCCGGCCAAGTCTCCCGTTTCCGGGAGCGACCCGCTGGCCTCGCACAGCCCTTTCGATCCCCATCACAGGCCTGTGGTGGCTGGAGAGGTGTACCGAGCCCACCTGCCTCATCATCTGGATCCCAATCTCTTCCACCATCGTGTTCTTGACCCAGGTAATACACATGACCCAATAATAACATGAATGGAAATTCACATGCTGTCCGCTAGTGCTGGGATATATTATAGGTGCAATCCTGAGGTAATAAAGACGTCACAAACCGTGAGATGAAAAGATAACACGTTCCTAGAGTGTAGCTTAAAATGAGGGAGTGGATCATCATCTCTGTAAACACACGATTAAAAGCTGTGATAAGTGTCCTGCGTTTATCATGAAATTTGATGTGAGGCCAGTTGTGAGTATCATACATAATCATAGTCTCCTGTTTGGCCTCATGAGTGTTTGGGTCAGAATTTCTCCATTGACGTCAGCATTTGGACGACAGCACCGTATCGGTTAACCTCTCATGCTGTCCTTTCCCTGCAGCATACATGTTCCAGCGTCAGCCGTCCCCGACCGGCTACCCTAACACCTACCAGCTGTACACAATGGAGAACACACGGCAGACCATCCTCAATGACTACATCACCTCTCAGCAGATGCAGGTCATCCCGCGGCCCGACGTTGCCAGGGGCCTGTCGCCACGGGAACAGCAGCTCACCATCCCATACCCTCCTGGAGCCAGAGGTGAGGGCGTGCCGCGTTAAGAGGGATGGGTGTAGTTTGTAGACCTTGTGCTCGTGTGAACTAGTGGCAACCTTTTCCAGACGATCAGAAGCAAATGACCCTAAGGACAAAAAAAAAAAAAAATTAAAAAAAATCAATCCTTTCAAATTGGATTCAGTATCTGAATCTAGGGCTGAGGCTGCTCCTTAGATCAGCAACAGTATCATGCAAAATAGGATGTCATTTTATATAGAACTTTTCTAATTTAATACACTGTGATTCATGGTGTATTAAATGTTATGCTAAATAGACCATTTGCTGCAGTATATAATATTAAATTAAATACAACAAAAATGTGGGTGCAGTTACTCAAGAGTGGATTTAATTCTCTTTTGGCTCAAGTCCCATTGCCTAAAACCACTATTCCACACTGCACCATATCTAACCACATGCAACAACCACTAATAGCAATTTTGTAGTATTATTAATGATGTGACGCTTACAGCATTAATGCTACGTTTGATCAGCTTTCAGCCCTAACTGATTTCTGTAATTGATCTAATTTGTGAAAACACCTTGTATCAATTTGTATTAGAATTTACAATTCACTGCTCGCTCCAAATTTGAAAGCCTGACTCTAGTCCAAACGGCTGCTGTGCTTTTCTAAGCTTCTAGAAGCTCAGTCGAGGGTGTTGGCTCTTGAGTGGAAGTTAACAGTGACCCTGGTTGTGATTGCTCACCCTCTGGCCCTTTGCTTCTGTCTGTAAAAGGTATAATTGATCTAGCCCAGATGCCTCCCACCATCCTGTTGCCTCACCCTGGGGGGACAGGTTCCCCCACCCTGGACCGCATCACGTACATCCCTGGACCTCAGCCCTCTTTTCCTCATAGGGGTTACAACCCAGCCTCCATATCTCCAGGTGAGGACGTCTACACTCCCAACCCTGACCCTTCCTGAAATCCCCCTGCTATATGTGTACCGCCTGACCTAGGTCACCTCCACCTGCTGTTTCTGCTCTGCCTGCTGACTGCTCCTGCCCACCTCTTCATGTTCCTGAAGCCAGCCCTCGCTGCTTCCTTCCACCCCAGCTGCTATGGTGAAAAAAAAAGGAAAAAAAAGACACCGCTTGCCCCACAATACTGGTCTAGAATCAGCCTGATCGGTCACCTCCAGATGATTCAGGCTGGTATAAGGCTATATAAAGCTGCTCCTAGATCTGTATTTACGGGTGACTGCAACTTCAATCTGTCTCTTAAGGGATTTCACTGCTACCTCATAATCATGGTGTTGGTATTATAAGGGTTTAATGTGGGTTCTGATGACTGATAAGATGTTAGCTTCACCACATCATGGCTCCTCTTCTTGGGTTTTCTTATTGTTACAGTGATTCACTGTTATTTTTTTGAAGCTTTGATGCTACATGCTTAAGGTGTTGGTATACGATCTTGTAGGATTTCGTTTATGGATGCATTATGGAATCATTAAGAGTTTGTATTCAAACTGGAACACATTCAGATATCTTTTATTTGAGTTAAAATGTTCATTGAACCTTCCCCACTACAAAGTGTGACATGAATTTAATCACTAAATTTATTTTAAACTGAATTTAATTTAAAGTTTTTAATTTCCAGTAGGAATATTATTGGAAATTTCATCTACAAAAACATTGAAGATGAGCTAAGATGCATTGTCCAGTATTTAAAGGAACGATGTTGCCAGAAAACTTTCTGCAGCTTTCTGCAAATTACATGGTTGGTGGCTACCAGCACCCATTCATTGTTAATTTAGTTAGCATTTTTGTTCAAGCTCTTCCTTCAAATCGTAGAACCCTAACAATCATTTCATTCTCATTTATTCCTAATCTAATATCATCTGAAGTGTTAGTATGTGCATGAAAAAACTAACTGTCGGTCAGTGCATCCTAATGTATTGCAGCAAGAGGTAAAATTAAAGTTTACTGTGTTATGGATATTGAGTTATTATGCTATTCATTGGCGAAGATGGTGCTCTGTTCGTCTTACCTTTGCCTGTTCCACCTTTTTCGCAGGGGCCCTTGTTTTACTGTGTTCTAGGGGGTGATAATCAGTGTCCAGTTTTTCCAGCTTGACTTAACAGCAAGGAAACGCTCATTGTTTCGGTTCCTAATGGAAATTTTGTACAAAACGTATATATGACCACAATCCTATGTTCTTGTTTGTTTGTTTGTTTGTTTGTTTGTTTGTCTGTCTGTCTGTCTGTCTGTCTGTCTGTGTGTATGCATGTGTCTTTGTCACAGGACATCCTGGCCATCTCGTAGCCAGTGTGGAGAGGGAGAGGGAGCGAGAACGAGAGAGGGAGAGGGATCGTGAGCACAGAGAGCGAGAGAAAGAGAGGGAGAAGGAGCGAGAGAGGGAGCAGAGGGAGAGAGAGCGGGAACGAGAGAGGGAGCGAGAGAGAGAGCGTGAACGTAGCGAATACATGCGTGGAGGTGAGGCCAGTTAATAACACCACACTTCTTTATTTTTACTCAGTTACTGCTTCATTGTGTCATTGTGATTAAATTACATCACAGTGTGCTTTCCTGAGCACCTGTTGATATAATCTGTGCTTTAACACTGAATAATTGCATGTCTCATTACAGTGAGATAGAATAAAAATCAGGTCATAGTTTCTGACAGTAATTTTTAACATGGCTTTTTTTCGTCTGTTACAACTGATCAAACTGCTATGACGCATATCATGTATGGAAACAATCTCTGTCTCAAATCTCAGTCTCTGAAGTGTTGTGATATTGTGTTTTTACCGTAGACACCACCGTTAAACGTTTATCAGTTGTTTCATTACTTCGTGTCTCAGCTTAATTACATAATTCGTTACTTTAAAAATGTGTGGAAGCTTCAAATAATTGTTTGTTTTCGTGTGTCTGTGCGCCTCAGCTGCAGAGCAGCCTGGCAGGCCTGGTAGCCGTGGTTTCCTGCGTTCCCCCTCCCCTTCGATGAGGTCACAGGAAAGTGTGGTCCAGCCGAGGCCCAGCATTTTCCAAGGAACCAAGAGTGTGATCACTCCTCTGATGTAGGTTCCACATTATACATACTTTTATCTGGAACATAATTACATTTCTTGATCCCCTGTCCCACCAAAATGTCTGTGCCCGGTCCTGAAAACGAGTGTTTTTATTTGCTAAATTAGTGTTCCCCAGTTGTGCCAAGTCTCCGCAGTTAGTAAGTCCTATATGTGTTGGAGCATTTAAAACACTAAAATGTGCAGAGTAGTGAATACACCAGGACCAGGAACCACAGTCCTAATTTATTTGTTCAAGCACTTTAGTTGGAAAGCTTTCATTTAACAATGTTTTATTAATTTATTTCTTTATTTTCATTTTTAACCTTGTTTGCTTGTGTCAAACTCTTGCTCTTTGACCTCTGAGCAGGCAGATGCCCTCAGCAGCAGCTGCAGCGCAGGCCAACTCTCGCTACAACACTGCTGCAGACGCGTTGGCCGCCCTGGTGGATGCTGCCGCCTCTGCGCCTCAGATAGACGTGGCTAAGGTCAAAGAGGGCAAGCACGAGGGCGCCGGCCCTCGAGACAATGATGTGAGTGCGGCGCGACGGGCGGCAGCCGAGCAGCAGGAGGCTGAGCGCCGCTCAATGCAGTCCCCCTTCGGAGCCGTGCCACATCCCAGTGGGAAACAGTCACTTCCTGTGTACACCGATGGTGGTGGTGGGGGTGACAAAGACAAAGCTCCGCCAACAAAGTCCCGCATAGAGGAGGAGCTTCGCACACACGGAAAGACCACCATCACTGCCGCCAGCTTCATTGACGTCATCATCACGCGCCAGATTGCCTCAGACAAAGACTCCCGAGCGAGGGGCTCACAGAGCTCAGACTCCTCCGGCAGCTGTGAGTGGCGAATGTGACCGTTTACTCTGAAATCCTGTCTTATCTAAACTATATAGTGTTGTGCAAAAGTCAGAGACCACCCTTCAGTTAAAACATTTCTAAATCAAGCGCCACTTTTACTTCTGATCTGAAAAAAATCTGTAAGTGTTTCTGTCTGTCAGAAACACTAGCTGTCAGGTAGCCATTACTGAGAAAAGAAAATGCACCAAAACAAAGGAATAAGAAAATTTGGAAATTTAACAAAGAATCTGCTGGCGTTCTCAGAACAATGGACTGGCCACCCCAGATTCCAGACCTCAGCATTGTTTAATGTGTTTGTGATTTGTTGGATTGTGAGAAGCAGAACATGCAAACACCTTCTAAGACTGAACTTCAGAGGTGTGAAAAATCCTCTGCTGAAAAATGAATAAGTGAAGGGTGTTCTGTGACTTCTGTGCACTCCCACTGACGCAGCGTTTCTTCCAAAATCAAGTGTATTAATAGGGAGCAACAAGCACATAATGCAGTGGTTAAACATTAGAAAGGGAGTAAAAATATTCTCTATTCATTTTTTCTGTACTTTATTTCTCAGGAGTCATACTCTTTAAAAAAGAATTAGTGAGCTGGCTTATTTGAAAGTTGCCTTTTTATTAGGAGTATTAGTCAAGTTTTGCATGAGAATTGAGGAATGAGGTTGTGTGAGTTCTATGCCGTTCTGGTGCAACAACCTCTTATTATTGTACATTGATTTAATTCAGTGTCTCAGTATATAAAGGTTTAACGGTTTACCTCTCTTTCGTCCAGTGCCGTCTGGCCGTTATGAGGCACAGAGCAGTGGAGCCATTGAGGTGATCAGCCCAGCCAGTTCTCCGGCACAGAGAGAGGAGAAGAGTGACTTCCCGCCAGAGAAGAGTTCTCAGCCAGCCACAGGTGAGAAACTCACTCTTGTGGTAAATGTAATTGCATAATGGGACTAACCATCGTTCATTTGTGACATGTTCAGTGTGTTGTACGATTTGTGTTGTGAAAACAGCTAAATATAAAATGCCTAAATTTTTTTTTTATTGCTGTTTCAAACTGGGATAAACAGTTTCTAACCACATAGACATCCTGGATCAGAATATATTAAGACTGTTTATGCTCCATATGTTCTTCCTTTTGAGTGCTGCTGGAGTAGAAATGGAGGAAATTCTCTCAGGAACATTTTGCTTTTGTTCTGTGAGCTAATGTAATCCAGTCTGTCTGTCTCTCTCTCCCTCCCAGGTGCTGTTAGAGGGTTTGATATGAGTCGGTACAGACAGCAGTTGGAATCAGGACCCGCAGCACCCCAACCGCCGCCCTCCACCCAGACACACCGCGTCATGACCCTGGCTGACCACATCTCGGTAACGCAGTAGCAGTCACATGCTTTCTGCCGCTGTGCATGAATTTGCATTGATAGTTTTTTAACACAGTCACCTACCTTTACTTAAAGAAGTGGGCCACTCAATATTTCTACAATAGACAAGCCTCATCCTTGGTTTTATATTTTGTGATGCAGTGTAATATTGCAGTAGGTTGAAGTGTACTGAGTGAATGTTGTGGTGTGCCACAAGAGTAAGTTTTGACCACTGATGTGGCAATGAGGAGCATGTCATCAGCACCAAAGTGCTTAGGTGCACGTACTTGTAGACTGCTGCTTAAACTACAGTCATACACAAGAATTAATTTCTATCAACTTTGTGTCCTTTTAATATGCACACTCGTGTGCAAGATTATTTAAAACTATTTATCAGGACAATAAGTGTGCATTTGAAGTCATTAGAATGCACAAACACACATAAATACAGTAAAAAGTAAGACAAATTTATTTTCAAAGAAGTATTTTGTGAGCTAGTTTGAAGAACAGTGTTCAGTTTCATATTTCTCCTCAATGCCCTCAGTCATGGCATGGATATGTTTAATGTTAAGTGTGCTGGTGATGGAATTTTTCAGTTAAGCGTATAAGTATTAATTAGCCAGACTAGATATTAAATGATAACTACAATTAATACTAGACTGCCACAGGGAGTATTTTGGAAATGGTTAAGTGAACGTTTTGACACATATAAAAGCACCACTTATTGTATTAATGTTGTATTTATTCTAATGTTATCTTTTTTTTAGAGCAAATAAACATTTACTGCCCAGGAAAAAAGGTTTTTAAAACTTTTAAAAGAGCCTAAAACTTTTGTCTCTGTTTTTTATCCCACAGCATATCATAACCCAAGACTTTGCCAGGAACCAGGACCCTCCTCCTGCCTCCAGCTCACTGCCTTCCTCCTCCTCCTCCTCCTCTTCCTCCATGTCCTCTACATTCCAAAGCTCTGGTGCAGGAGGTGGCGTGGGTCGAACCAAAGGTCCGAACCGCTACAGCCCAGAGAACCCTGTCCCCCCTGCCCACCATCAGAAACCATCCAGCAGGGTGTCCCCTGAGAACGCCCCTGACAAGCCCAGATCCAGGTACGTGACATTACTTACAGGAAACCATCAACTTCCCAGAAATCTGGCTTGGGATTTTTGATGATATCGTCTCTGACCAATGATGTTTTGTCCTTACATGGTGATCGACAGCTTCGCTTAGTTGCACACATTTGAACAGTTCAAAGGAAAGCTGTTCACAAATCAGAATTTCTAATCGTCACAGCCTTAAATTGATGTACTGTAAGCTCTGATATCAAAGCTGAGATGTCTTTAGCCATGTCTGTTTTAAATCTGTTCTCTCTGTGTGTGACAGGCCAGGGAAGTCTCCCGATCGTGCCGGTGGAGTAGGGGGCCGGGGCGTAGAAAGTTATGAGCCCATCTCCCCCCCTCAGAGCTACTCAGGCCTGGAAAAACAAGAGAGCAACCTGCTCCAGGGCCAGAGACGTGAACAGGACCTCTCTGAGCAGAGGTACGCTTACATACATGTGTGTTTGTTTAAACATGTACACTTGCCTGCCATTAGGCTGAGGACAAAGATTTTTCACTGTTATTTTTCAATTAATTAAGAAGAAATACTTGCAAAAGTTTCATGTTAAAACACAGATTTAGTGTTTCTTTCTATGCTTTTGGTGGACAGTGCAAGTCACTATAACATATATACAGGACATACCTTGCTGGTTTTTATATTCTTTGATTTAAGACAGCAGATTATTGATTACATAGAAGCATACTTCAGAGCACAGAAAACAACGCTGATTGGTGTGCTGTTCAAGCGTGTGCTTGGAGAGGAACTGAGAAGGTGTAGAGCCTCTCCAACAGCTGCTTCTGGATAACCCCACCCTGGCATTAGATCAGATGGACATCATTTTGCATGAGAGCAATGTAATCCCAACCCCATCAGCCAGTATTGGCATCTCCCCCTCTAGTGGAAACTTGGCTTACACCCAAACATTCCCACAACTCCTGATCAACTCACTGATCTTTTGACCTATAACCCCCCTCAACCATGTGCCCTTTCTCTGGTGTCAGGACGGACTCACGCTCCCCGGGCAGTGGCAGCTATCTGCCCTCTTTCTTCACCAAGCTGGAGAGCACCTCCCCCATGGTGATGTCCAAGAAGCAGGAGATCTTCCGCAAGTCTGAAGTTGGTAAGGACGTCTCTTATTCCCCAAAATGTAACAGTTGAATATAATTATCACTGTTTCCCCTTTATCAGGTGCAGTGATAGACCCTTCAGAACTGCCAGTGTCATGTGTATGTGGTGTCATCAAAAAGGCTAGGGGCCAAAGTAATATAGCACAGAATTTTTTTTTAATTCACAAAATGCACTGTACATGTGAAATACAGTTTTACATTCTCTGTACATTACAGAAGTGTAATTGTGATTGGTTAGCAGTTTGTTCATTAGCAGAATATCATATCGGAAGAATTCATGTGCAGCTGGAAGTTTTACAGTTCAGACTGGCCCAGAGAAAAAAATGCATATATTTCTATAGCAGTGTATATTAATAGCATCTATTCTATAGTAAAAATAGGTCCTTATACCAACACTGAGTGCTATTTGGGCTGCCGAATCTAAAAGAAAGGCCTAATAGATCTGCATTTTGTTATTAGGGCTTGAAGAATGCCATAGGATGTCAATTACTTATGTCTGCAGACATCCAGAAAGGGGAACTCTGACTTGTTGGGCTTGAGTTTCACATCTTTTGTTATCCTCTAATTAGGGTTACAACACGGCGTTTCAATAAAACTACCCCAAACTAATAATTAAGTCCTCAGGAAATGATTTCTTTAAACACCAAGAAATTGAGATTAAAGCCTACTGTGTCTAGAAGACTAGAGCAAGACACTGCCCTTCTGGCACCTGCCACCATCTTTGCCACAGACTGTTATCATTTAATGCATCTTAACATTTGAAAATAGATTGTGAATTTCATTTTAGCCAAAACAATGTGTGTATACCATATAAAAACTGAATGCTAGGCAGCAAACATTAATCTGCTGTTATGTCTGTATCTTATCCAAGCTGGGCAGCGCTTACGTTTAATTGGCCACCCGGTGGGGCTGAGCAGTACTGCAAAAATATGATGAATGATGCTCGAATGTTTTTATGATGATTTTATGATCTGCAACACAATATTTGTCACACAGTGCATCAATTGTGCAAACTTTAAAAACTGCTGTCAAAAACTTTTATTATAATAATGTAATATTAACATTACATTATTGTGACATTAATTACGTTTTAATTTAGCATTTCACATGCTGCGGTAAATCCAATTTTTCTTTCAAATTAAACATGCAGCCATTCAGTGTCCTTTTAATACAAACAACATCCATGACATGCTCTGAAAAGCACATTGTTTATCTCGATAAGAATAAAGTATTGTCATATTTGTCAGTTGCCCCAGCCCCTTTAAAGCATCAAATCACATCAGGAAATTAATGGTAAGGGTTTGTGGGTTTGTTATATAAATGATCAACACTTCAAATTGTTGAACCTTCTGTCTGTTTTCCAGGTAATGCACAGCCTGGCACGGAGATTTTTAATTTACCAGCAGTAACAAGCTCAAGTGAGTACACAATGCCTGGGTTTGACTCTTGCAGCAGGTTAACCTTACCTTGGTAAACGAAGGTCATGTAATAGACACTTCGTCTCTTTAGCCCGGGCTGCTTTAGCATTACTTGCCTTGATGGGTTTACATCTTCTAAGAACATCACATTACCTCCAGAAGGGCTAAGAAAAGGCTGTTGAAACCAGTAGCCCTCTGGTATTTGGCCTTGAACTGGCAGTCTTCTGTTAACTCTCCTCTAACACTAGCCATTGACCTATTTGTCTTTCCAGATGCTTTTTTTTCTTGCTTTACCATTCTGTCCTATGTGTCACCCTCTACAGGTAACGTGAACCCCAGGAACCACTCGTTCAGTGACCCAGCCAGTAACCTGGGTCTGGAGGATATCATCCGCAAGGCTCTGATGGGAAGTGTGGAGGAGAGGCCAGAGGAGCAGACGCAGCAAGCTCAGCCTGGAGCTGCCACAGCAGGCAACACAGCCGGTGTAGGGGGTGTCTCAGAGGGGAGACAGGAGGCCACTCCTTCCCCCAACACAGGTAGATATTGTAAGGAAAACTCATTTGCCAACCTCATCACTACTCACACTCATGTCTGTCTCCATAACCCGACTCAGAAAAAGTTTTTTTGATTCCAAACGATAGCTGTGATGTGATTTTATGTTTAACCATGACAGAAATTAGTTCTTCCTTAAAAAATTAGTCGTCATTAACAATAATTAACAGGAGTAATTCAATCATGCATTCATTTCCATTTCCTATATATTATCAAAGGAACTCAGTTCTTGTGTATGAAATAGTTAATAAATTGTACATTTATATTATGAATAATTCATTCATTCATTTATTTTAAATTTGACTTCTCCTTTCTTTGGTCACATGTGGTTTCTGTATAAATAGTGTAAAAAGGTGTGCACTGTCGTGTGCAAAAGTTTGGGCGCATGAAATGTGGCCTGTCCACAAAGTAATGGCACATTTATTATGTTTTATATTTTTTCCAGTATGTTAAACTGAGCAAATACATAGAAACTGTGCACTACAATTTGCAGTAAGATGCTATATTTAAATCTGAAACCTGTAGAGGGTGTGTTAAATTTTAATAAGACAGTCAACATGTAAGGAGTGTTCAGACTTTTGCATACGGCTAAGTTCTTGCTAAAGTCATGTTTCCCTTTGGATAAAAAATTAATTTCTCAGTCTCTTTAGTCTGCTTAGTAACCATTAGCACATTGTTCAGTACTATGATGTGAGGATCCAGTGCCTGCTATTGTAGTTAGTAATGTCTCGCTGTCCCCACAGCTGGGAAGCAGAAGCTCCAGAGCAAGGCCAGCAGCAGGAAGTCCAAATCACCCAACCCAGGGCAGGTGTACTCGGGCGGGGAGCGGCCCTCCTCTGTCTCTTCGGTGCACTCTGAGGGAGAGTACCACAGGCAGGCCCCGAGTTGGACCTGGGAGGACAGGCCTTCATCCACAGGTGAGCTGTTCATCTGAGCAGCATTTATGCAGTTGGTCTTTTTTTGAGGGTCTACCTAAGTTTGCTGATTATACTTAAGTTTAGTTTGAATGGACTGACTTTGGTGTTTCCTTCTTCTCTTTATCGTCTCAATCTCAGGTTCCATGCAGTTCCCCTACAACCCACTGACAATGCGGATGTTGAGCAGCACCCCTCCCACCTCCATGGCCTGCCCTTCTCCTTCCATGCAGTCCCAGCAGCAGCAACCAGGAGGCGGCAGCGCTCCCGTCGGTCCAGCCCGTGCGTGGGAACAGCCGCTTCTCTCGGAACAGTACGAAACCCTGTCGGATAGCGACGACTGAGCCTAGCGATGAACTCTTATCTCCCTCCAACCCCCCCAGTCTTTTGGGTCACCACAGTAAAGTGTCCCTCCCACCAGCGCCCCACCTTCCCAGCTTTTACAGGTCCCTCTCACTGCCACTCTTGTGTGTGGGGATTAGCTGGGGAGGAGGACTCCCTTCTGGTGCTCTGTCGCTCTCTGGTGGTCAGAGAGAGCATTGCGAGGGGGTCACTAATCGGCTGAGTCTTCAGGATAAACTTTGTAACGGATTCCGGAAGCTGTGGCCTGCTTGTGGATAAGAAAACATACGAAACATTGAAAAGCGAAAAAGGATGAAGAACTTGCAATGTAAAGAAAACTTTAAAAAGACTTATTTGCTTAAGATTTTGTTCAATTTCTGTAAAGAAATACTTTTTTTGTCTTTAAGGAAGAAAAATCAATGTATGTAAATAGAGTAACCTTTTGCAGTGTTTTTTTTCCCCCCCCTCTCTATTTCTTCGCGTTTTAATGTTGCTTTTTTAAATCAGACCCTGCTGGTTTGAGATTACATGGAAGTTCTTGCTCTCAATGTGAAAAGTGCTGGTGCTCCTTCTGAACTGGACTGATCAAGCTGATCAGTGTTCTGACTGACCACAGCACAGAAACCTTCAGAAAAACACCACGGGAAGAGAGCATTTCAATCAGAGGCGTGGACCCTGCCTTCATAGCACCGTGGAGGCACATGCGTAACCATAGAAATAGATTCTGCTTCTATGTGGGCGATGTTTATAAAAGGATCGTATGACCTGTTACCCAGGTGAAAGTTTAAAAAAAAAAAAAAACTAACAAAAAAACAAAAAAAAGTTTCAGGCCTGCAGGAAAAGCAAAGTTTACGAAAGAAAAGACACCATCTCCTTTTTGGTTCATGTGAACAAGTTGAGAACACTGGTGTTGGAGCCGTATGATTTTTTTAAATTTTTTTTTTCTCTTCCCAGTGAAAGAAGAAATATAAGCTGAATGTTTCTTTAATTTTTTTTCCTTCAAAGTTCTATGTATTATTTTTATTTTAGGTTTTTATTTCCTGTGCTAAGCAGGGGTCCATGGTGGAACTGGCCATGGGTTTGCGTCTAACATCCTGAACTGCTTCTGTGTGGTTGCTAACAAGTGCTAATTGTTCTGCTGTTTTTTTTTTTTCTTTTTTTTCTTTTTTTCCCCCTCTTCTACTTCTTCTTAGAGGAATCTTTGTCGTTTCAGAGAGGGTCTTGAGAAATCAAACTGTGACCTTCAGTTCATTCTTTCATTTGTTATTTTATTCTTTTTTTAATTGCTGAAGAACATAATGATGACCCCCCTCCCACCCAAAACAAAGGAAAAAAAAAACAAACTTCTGTTTGATGCACCTCTGCACCGTTGTTGCACTTTTCTTTTTTTGCTTAGTAACTTTTGACAATGATTAAAAGCGTACTACCTGTAATCTAAGTTATTCAAGCTTGTGCAGAGGTTTGAAATATTCGGTTTTGTTCACATTTTGCAGTCGCCATTCGGAAAACTTGGATGTTTTTAACTCTTGCCACTGTTTTCAGGCTTGTTCTGACACATCACTTGATCTTTGCTCTAATCTATGGTACAGTAAGGCTGTTGAAGTTGCTGCTTCATAGTGGTGGCTTTTCACATTTCTTGATGTCTAATAGAAAAAGCACTCAGTTTTAGTTACCTGCACAAACATGAGCTGTCTGTTCTATGGCAAAGGTCTGTCTAACAGTAATGCTGACAGCTACAGTATGTTCCATGGCAAGACCTTAAAAACTGTTTTAAAACATAACCTGCTAAATGTTTCGGTTTTCTTTGCTTTCGCTTCGCTCCAGTAACAAAACCTGTCTGCTTTTTGTTTTGATGTATTTAATTAATTTCACTTCTGAAATGGAAAAAAAGCTCATGTTGAGATTTTTTAAAAATTATTTTCAACATCGATGTTATTCATCCTGTTTTAATGGGATGCCAAGTGTTTACAATGGCGTTGACAAAAAAAAAAAAGATGGTGAAACTTGAATCTTAAGAAAATGAAAGTCGATCATTGCATCATTTAGTCTATTTTTTCAGTCCAACACCTTGCAGTGGTAACTTTTTTTTCTTTTGTCCGTTCAGAATCGAGACTTGAAATAACCCGTGTATCCCATGATGTTGAAACGCAATGTTTGTATCGCACAATGTCTCTTAAGTAGCCAATTACAAAAAGTTCAGACCAATCAATAAAGTGGATTAGCGCTCCACCTTTCTGAAAGTTAACCTTCGGCCTCCTGTCGTTTCTCTTGGGAGTGTGAGATGTGCCATGTTGAAGGTGGACGTCCAGTCCAGGTCTTGAAGAATCCCGACCTTGTTTCCTGACTGAAATCCATTTAGACATAATTTAGTAGAGTTTTGATAAACATGGACTAGTTATTGATACATTTCAGCAGAAGATGCCAGAAGAGCTCCTGTTCACGTCAGCACATTGCAGCAAGCTCTGGTGCCACTCTCTAATCTTCAGTCTTCAGCTTTATGCCTGGTCAGTGAGACGGTATGTGAGGTGAATTTCATCCAATATTACAAAGTAAACTGACATAAAAATTCATGGATTTGCCTTTCAGGCATTAAAGACGTTCTACCTTAAAGGGAAGATTTAGGTTTTTGTTTTTTTTCTTTTTCAAAATGTCTGCATAACCAATGATGCCACAGCCATCCGTGGCCAGAAGTCCATGACAGCATTACTGGCCTCTTGTTCTCTCTGGATGGGCAGGTTGACCCTCCCTCTTCCTCCATTACTCAGTGTAATACTAGCCAGCTGTTAGCTGATGTAACAGAATTGGCAGTTAGCTTTCTCCTTCAAGCGTGTTGAGCTGTCCAGTGATGTTGCAGCAGCACCAGTTTGAAAAATGTGGTGTGGCTTTAACATGACTCAGAGCAAAGCGCTGGTAGTATCATGACTGGGGAAGACCTAGCTAGACACAGAATTAGGGGAAAAAAGTAAGAAAAATAAAATCGTTCTAATAATTAACCCCTTAAAATCTCAGGTTTATTACATACTAAGGCTTCTCGTTCAGTAGGGCTGCAATAAATGACTAATCTGATAGTCGAATAATCTATCGATTACTGAAACGAATAATCGATTATTCGGATTATGAATCGCTACATTACCTAGCTTAAGCTTAAGGCTTTTAAATTTAGCTTGAGGCTGTTTTATGCATTTGCTAACTAACAATGAAGATGAATACCATTCAAGAATTCATCCATCCATCATCTAAACCGCTTATCCTTCTGGGTCGCGGTGGGGTGCTGGAGCCTATCCCAGCTGTCATCGGGCAGAAGGCAGGATACACCCTGGACAGGTCGCCAGTCCATCGCAGGGCAGACAAACAGACATATACATCCACACACACACTCACACCTAGGGGCAATTTAGCATGTCCAATCAGCCTGACTGCATGTTTTTGGACTGTGGGAGGATTACCCGGAGGAAACCCACGCAGACACGGGGAGAACAGGCAAACTCCACACAGAAACGACCCTGGTCACCCGGCCGGGAATCGAACCCAGGCCATTCTTGCTGTGAGGCGACAGCGCTACCCACTGCGCCACCGTGCCGCCTTTTCAAGAATTCAGTGTTTTAATTAACTTTCCTGCAAATACAGAAGATAAAAAAATAAAACTCCAATATATTTTTCCTGTCAAAATTTATAACCAAGGATGTGCAAAGTAGCAGCAATAAAATAAAGCTAAATCAGTTTTTCTTTAACCAAGTAAATAAAAAAATCAAATTTAATTTTAAATGTTAAAGTGCGCAGTCCGTGATCTGTTCATTCTGCTGTCTGTCTAAACTAAACTCTACAATCGCAGGTCTTTATTGAAACAGAGGGAAGTCAGTATCTCTCCGTGCTCCTGTGAGAGACTCGCTCTCCTCCGAGAGCAGAGGAGATGCGCTGATGGAGCGGAGGGGAAGCGGCGAAAGTGTGTGAACGCTGAATTTGGACGCACCGGTGGCCTCGACGCTAAGACGACGATGCAGTGTTTAGAAGTGTAGACGTTACCTGGAAAGTGAATAGGGTCGCTGTGGATAACGGTTCCTTGCTCCTCTGTTCCACCTCCACTAACGGCACCAGAGAGCAGCACTTCGAAATACACATGTATACCAAACTACACACTTCTGTACTTCACACACTACACTAAAGAGTGCACTTCTAATGCTATATGCGCCGTTTTTACACACTATTTAGTGTGCTAGTATGCGATTTGGGACGCGGCGTATCTTACCGAGCTGAATCTCCTTCATCTAGTGAGCCGCCGGGTTTCCTCTTCAGACGCTCTAACGTGGAGGATGTGCTGTCATGCCAGCTACGGTCGGCTTTACAGACAGCACAACAAGTTCAGCTCCACACTTCAGAGGATTTTGCTATCGAGAGCCATCGCGCTGTTGTTCAGTCTCCAGTCAGCGGAAATGTCAAAACGTTCTTAGGGAGCGCGAGAAAGACGCGTAATGACGTCACCCAACTAATCGACTACTAAATTAGTTGCCAACTAATTTGGTCGTTGATTTTAGTCGACTAAGTCGAATAATCGTTGCACCCCTGTTATTCAGTAATTACAGAGACTACAATGCATACTGGTTGAGTTATTTTTTAGGTTATAGAAGTGTGTAACAAAGCTTTGGCCTCGCCGGTGGGCCCTGGCCATTTAAGGGGTTAAATTGTTAAATCGTCGAGATGTAAACAAAGTCTTTCAGAGTGTTTTGATATGAAATAGAGACTCTACAGATTGCTTTACAGTGGAAAAATATCCCTGCAGATTTTTTGAGAAACTGAAAGCCTAAAGGTCTCCCGAAAAGAATGGAAGCTGTATTTAAGGTATAGCGTGGACACACTGAAAGCTGGAAAAAAATATATATAAAACCTCCCCAGACAAAAAGTCACCTTGCGTGTTGGTAGTAACTTAAGGCTCCTGCAGATGGCGTTGCATAAGGATGATCGGACTATAAATATCTGTGGGGTGTGTGACAGGATTCATAGATTGAGAAGAGGTGGTACAGGGCAGTTTTGTTCAATGCGTGGAAAATGTGTTGCAAAAAAGAGTGATTGCTTTTGGGCACCAAAGGCCAGAGTGTGAAGGAAGTAGCTGAATTTTCAGGTGTATCGAAGCGTACAGTTATACGGGTCTACCAGCAGTGGCAAAGTGTGGCTCAAGCTGGAGGGGCTCTGTGATGTTCTGGGGTGTTTTAATTACACGGAAGTAGATTCTTTGGTTGAGGTGACAGTAAATTTGAACCACAGTACCTACATCGAGCTGCTGGACAACCAGGTTTTGCCAGGGAAAGCACCCACAAAATCTGGACAAACTGTGCAATTCCTTGATGCAAGAGTTGAACATTGATGTCGCCTACATCCAGAAACGCGTCACAGCTGTTATTCATGCTCGTGGAGGTATTACACACATTAGGTACGTTTCAGTCACAGGTGAATAATTTTTTTGTCTTTTTGAGTGTGCGTGACAATAAGATGTATGACGCGGTCTATGAAACTCTCGATCCCACGCCTCTGACTTTTAAATTATTTCAGGCTTTACAGGGTGACTCACACCAGCCCACCCACACCATATTTTTGCGTGTTTTTTTTTTTCTCCTGACTCAGTGATGCTAAAATCGTGCATGCTGTAAATTTAAATGTTGTCTGTTTTTGTCTTAACTTTGAAAAATAAATAACCTGTATGTTCTTGTTTTGACTGGAAATGGTATAAATGAAAGGTGAACTTTTGCCCAGTACTGTGTATTTCTTGGTCAATGTGAATTTGTGACTAAAGTTGTTAAATAAAAGTGTTGAACCAGAAAGATTTTAATCAGCTATTTGTAAACCGTTTATCACTGTTTATCACCTCTAGTGACTTTTCAGATAAACTCACTTAGCAAAAAGTGTTAATGTCTTGTAAGTCGTTCCAGGGTGTGGCGATGTACTATTTCTGTAAATCCTCAACTCTGTGGTAACGTGGTGTTGTGCAGTTTGTTATTTTGAGCTTTTTTTTTTCAGGAAGTGATGTTGAGAACAATCTCTCACCATCACTGCACTTTCTCAGGCTGTTTTTCAGCGTTGAGCAGGTGAAACACGCAATGGTTCTGCTCTTTGAGCTGAGATTCTTTGGTTTGTGGATGCTTTGGTGGTGCTGTTTGGTCAAAGGTGAGCTGTTTTCTCATAAACATCTACATTAGCTGTTTCTTAATGATGGTTTTGGTGGTTTTTATGGCTGATGATGGTTTTCATGCTTTCACACAGGATCTAGAGGATGTCAAATGCAGTATGTTGGCAGAAGCAACTTAACCACTGAGCTGCAGTCTGATGTTCTTCTGCCATGTATCTTTAAACCAACCCTCCTCGGATCAAACAAGACTGCAGATATAGCAGCAGTGTGGAGTCAGAGGACTATACCAGCAGATAATCTAGTGGAGATCAATCTGCAGGGTGAAGTAATGTTCTGGAATAACAGAGGTGGACGTATTAAGACGTTCCCCAAACTCTCAGAATCTGGAAACTTCTCCATCCTCCTCCGTAATGTACAGCAGTCTGATCTGGGTCTCTACCGCTGTGAGCTTCATGAGGGAATCAACTGCAGCATCGCCTATCAGGAAGTGCAGCTTGGTTAGTTTTCACATTTCCATTCATGTACATTATATTCTTAGACATTTGACTGTGGCTTTAAAACAGAAAAATAGTTCTATAATTGTTGGTTAACCTTTTACTATGTAGTGTTTTCATATGGCAATCAATAATTAATTAATTTTTTTGTTTAACTACAATGTAACTACAAGTCCATTTTTTTCTTTTCTTTGGGAAACTGAAGGCTTTGTAAGATTTGTCTTTTTTTCACTTCACATAGTGAGATCTGACTGCAGGAAGTCTCTAAAAGTGTCTGTGTAATTAAATATATATTAATACACAATACAAGAATTAATCTACTTTAGGTGTTATGGCTTTTATGTGACAAAATATAACCGTTGTCAACTGCATGTGACAGTGCAAACAGTGTTAATAAGTGTACTGCAACTGGACACAATGGACACTGCCTGGATATTCTAGTCACAGAGCAAAATGGCCATTAAGTAAATATTATTGCATATATCACAGCACTGCTGTGTCTGATCCACTCATACCAGCACAACACACACTAAAACACCACCACCATGTCAGTGTTACTGCATTGCTGAGAATGATCCACCACCCAAATAGTTCCTGCTCTGTGGTGGTCCTGTTGGGGTCCTGACCATTGAAGAACAGGGTATAAGGGATCTAAAAGAGTATGCAGAGAAACAGATGGACTACAGTCTGTAACTGTAGAACTACAAATGTGTGTGTGTGTATATATATATATATACACACACACACACACACATATATATATATAAATAACAGAAAAATACGCAGAAGCCTCAACAACTGAATATTCCATTTTTTCAGTATTTACTGTGTCCACTCTTTACTTTTTTCAGAGAAATCTGCAGGGATGTTTTTAAACACCTCCAAAGTTCAGTCTTAGAAGTTGGTTGCATTTTCTGCTTCCCACCATCCAAGTAGTCCCAAACACATTGACTGATGTTGAGGTCTGGACTCATCGATGGTCAGTCCATTGTTCTGAGAACCCTATTAGTAGAGAGCAGTTTTTCCTCTCTCTCAAAGATGAAAGCTTTAAGTGCTGTTTGTCAGATGGGGGCAGTTGTGGTGGTCTACCAGGTCTTGCATGGTCGTTAGGAGTCACTTAATCATTTTTTAATGTCCAGTTTAGGACACAGATTTTCATTTAACTTCCTGTTCCTAAAAGTTAATCTCTTCTCTGATCATAGTTGGAGTACATGTGGACAGTACATACCCAAACTTGTCAAGATATTTATTTTCATACTTTTCAGTATTCTGAAAAAAAAACATGCATATATGTTGGTTTTAAATGTTATTTTTCATGCATGAATGACTGTCACAGTGTCTTACAGCCGTGTTTACTCAGTGTATGTATTACAGATTACAGTTCAGTTGTCACATCCTGTTGCCATACGGCAACAAAATACAAAGTAACATTCTTCTTTCACTTTTTTTTAATTAGATTTCTTATTAATTAATATGAAAAGCCATGAAAACATTTGTGTTTTTCATAATTCATTCAGTTTTGCATGCATATAAAGACAGATTTACATTCTCAACTGAGTGGATTATTTACCTACAGGTCTTGTTGCTGTTTCTGAATACCAGAAAACCATCATAGCAGGAACATCAGGAGGAGCAGTAGTACTACTACTGTTCACAGCATGTGTTTGCTACATAGCGAGTAAACGTGAGTCTTTGAACACAGTTATTATTTCAAATTACACAAGATATGACTTTCTATTGCTATCTCCTATCTTTATCTCTTTAGTTTATTTTTTGAAGCCATGTGGTTCAAAAGTAGAGTGTTAATAAGAGATCAGTCTGGATTTTCTAGCAGTTTAGTTTCAGACTACATTGTGAAGCTTAACTGACAACACTGAGTTCACTGAAACTTATTTTGTGTGTTGCAGGAAGACACCGTAAGAGACAAGGCGGCGTTCGAGGTAAGCTATGTGTCATGGAAACTTGTGAAGACACAGTGTGACAGCACAATTTTACTGCTGTACTGCTTGTGTAAGTGTTGGGTTGCTAGTTCATTAGATAATCCTGCCTTGTAGCTTCACTCATTGGCCATTTTATCAGAAACACCTACCATACTGGTGCACTTAATACATTTACAGTTACTGACTGTAGCCCATCTGTTACGTCAATTTATCAGCCCCTCTCTACCCTATCTATCAGTGGAAAGGGACCACCACAGGACCACTAGAGCCCATTCTCAGCATACCAGTGACGTGGCATGGCAGTGTGTGTAGCACTGGTTTGCGTGTGTTAGACACAGGTGAGGTTTTTAAACACCTCACAATCACTCGGTTAAGAAAAGTCCACTGACTAAAATAGCCAGCCCATGAGCAGATGTGTGGTTAGAAACTGGCCACTGATGAATATGGACAAGTTACTTTTAAACATTTTGTCAACACCCAACGGAACACGGCTGCTCATGTCTAGTTTGGACATCCAAATGTGTGTCAGGCTCAGTTTGGGGTTAAATTTCAGGTTTATGTTTTCAGAGCTCGTCTCCCACTTTAACAGATTTCACCCTGTATTTCCCCCTCCTTTACGCCTAATCCCATTTCTTATTTTGGCCCCTACCCCTTGTTTTCGAGTGTCACCTTACTCCTTGGAACTGAGTTATATCTACATTTCCGTCCCCCTCCTTAATTGTATGTTGCTTATAATGATTTTGTTATGTCTTTTATATACGATAATATCTTTGTTTTGCCTTCAGCTATTCGCCAGCTTCTTGTTTGAATTTTCCTGTTGCACCTTAAATGGTGCAGCAGTTACATTCTGGCACTTCAGGTGTCTGTAGTGTTGGACTATTTAAGGTGGAACAGGAAATTTAGCTAGCTAGCTACCGAAACATCAGCGTACTTCTAGCGATTTTTTATGCTTGTTATGAAGAAAAGGACCATAATACACTGAAATGACACTAAACTGAGAAATACAATAGTTGTATTTTCTTAATGGAGAAAATTCTCACATTTGTGGGTTTGCTGATTTTTCCTTTTTTCTCATAACTCCCTGTTTGGAGTGTGTCTCTGAAAAACCTCTGTTTTCGCCCTACCCCTCTATCTCAGCAAAAATCCAGACACCCTGACCCCTGGGTGTGAACGTGCAAAACGGAGGGCTAAGGGCTAAGTGCTAGGGGCGAGGGGTGAAATGGGATTGGGCCTTTAGTTTTACCCTTTACTTAATTCTTCACTACTTTCATTACCTTAAATCGTTCTTTAATCAGGCATGCTGGTCAGCACTCAGCACTGACACTCGAGAGAAAACGGGACAGTGAATCGATACAGGAAAGTATTTTTATATAGTGCAGCCAAACAAAGTTTGATTTGTTTGGTCAAAAGTATTTTAAGTGATATGTTTAATTATTTTCTATATAACATGTTCTATGTGCAGAAATAGAGTTTGTTTTAAAGAGGTGATGGCTGACATCTCACTATATCAGCACAGCATGAGAAAAGCGTTGATGATGCTGTAAAAATATAGTATTTGATGAATAAATTCATTAATGCAGAATTTCAATATAACTTTTGTCAGCTAGGTATTTTATTAAAGCATATTATTATCGACATGTTTATTAATCTGCACTATAATGGTGGCTATTTTAGTCACCATCCTGTCCGGATTTATTCTGCACTTTGGGTGATGAATGAACAGAGCTTTGTTATTCTCAGCTCAGTTTTGAGCTCGAACATGATATGTTTGGGTGAGGCACTGACAGAACTGTGTGTAGCTCGGGTCAGGGTCGAACTCAAGCACGATGCTGGGCTTGTAAAAAATTCTTGAGCAGTATTCAGGTTCTGACCAAAATTTCAGGCCTGAAAAAAGCTCTAAAGCTCTCCCTGCTGAAAAAACTAAGAAACCATAAAGTGTTTCTGTTCGTTCCTGAGGGCTTTGTAATATGTTTTGGCTTTTTTCATAGGTTAATATCACAACATGGGTTGATATCACAACTGGCTGATTCTAAATGCATTTGGAAGGTGTTCTACAGATATTCTTTTTTTAATCTGTTTTTACATCGGTACTTATATCGTTCTTTGACTGAACTGAATTCAATTATTGAAAGTATTTCCACATAATTAAATGTCTTTCTTTCAAAATAAGGCAATTGTATTGACCCAATATAATGTACTTAAATTGGCTATACTAAATCTGCTATCACATTTCCAATTTAAGTAATTAAAGTTCATCGAACTTGATTTCCTAGTGGGAAAATAGTGATCTCCATTGGAAGCCATTAAGCCAATTCCTATTAGAAAGCAAAACCATTATGTTTTGATCTTAATGATTTCTAATGGTCCTTTTTCAGTAGGGATAGTGTCTGTCTACACACCCACAGGGTGGCCCAACTAGGTTTAAGTATGTAAAAATGCCAGGAACTCATCCCAGCACAACACAGATGACCTATATTGGTATCACTGCTGTGCTAAAAATGGTCCACCACCTAAACATCTGCTCAGTGATGGTCCCCTTCCACTGAAAAACATGGTAGAGGGTAAATTGTGCAGCAACAAATGGGTTTGACTCACTGGCCACTTTATTTGGTACACTACATTCTGTCTACACTCATTGTCCTTTTGATCAGGTCAACTAACCATAAAGTTACCCAAATAGTACCTGCTCTGTGGTGGTCCTGTGAGAGTCTTGACCACTGAGGAACAGGGTAAAGAGGTGCTAACAAAGTATGCAGAGAAACAGATGGACTACAGTCTGTAACTGTAGAACTACAAAGTGCACCTATATAGTAAGTGGAGCTGATCAAATGGTGAGTGAGTGTAGAAACAAGGAGGTGTAGACAATAAACCTGCAACTCAGGGTAGGTAACCTGGAGTGAAATGTGCTGTCAAAATAATCAATAAATTAGAAGGCATCCTGGACTAATACTGTAATATAAATGAAACATGGTTGGTTTGTATGTGTCGTCTTTCCCTCTAGGACTCACACTTTCTAACCCAATATATGACTCTGTCAGACATACGGAAAAGAACAGCCAAAGCAGACACGGTAAATATCCCCTCTTCAACAATCAAATGTTGTTATGCTTCTCTGTAGAAAGTCTGCTCAGTGTTTCATAGTTTGCTGTTTAATACAAATTAGTGTTTTCCCTTTCAGAAGGTCTGCATCTTAACACAGTCTACGACACTGTTGGGCTCCCAGAGACCAGCACAGAGAAAGTGATATACGAGGAAATCGGTGTTAAAGCATCAGAGCAATAGAACATAATTCAGACTTGCTCATGTCCAAAAGTATCGACACCCCTTCTAATTGATGAACTCAGCTACTTTGATATACACCCACTGCTGACACAGGCATTCAATTGCACCCACCCAACTTGTATGATCTTTATGGAAAAGCATTGCCAATAGAATGGGATGCTCTGTAGCAGCTGCACATGAGGATAAGTTCACCATGCCAAGTGCCAAACAACGGCTGAAAAGGTATAAAGCCCAACAGCACAGGGCTGTGGAGCAGTGGATTGGATTGGAATAGGTTTGCAGAAAATACATCTTGGAGAAAAGTCTAGACTTCACATAAACATGGAATGTCTTTTATACGCTTCAACTGTCTGTGTTTAAGAGCAGCCAATGTTAGCTTAACGCTAAATACTGCTAAAGGGTGTCCCAAAAAATTGACATCATTTGAGATGTGTTCGAGCATATTCTAACACACAAAATGCCTTTTCATTTCTAGTGAACTCCATTCTTCAACAAAAAAAAAAAAAATTAAACTTGGTTAGTTTTTACATATTTTGTTAAAATTTGAGATCATTTGAGGGAGAATCGGCTGTTATTAGACTACGAAATTATGTCAATTTTTTGGGACACCTGTAGAATCCCATTAGGCTGCTAACAGACATTAGCCTTAGAGAGAGTTGCAGAAGTATTTGTTTTTTTGTGTTGGTTGTTTTACTAGTTTGTGACTGAGTTTACATTTTCATGGCCTGAACAAGGCCTTGTTCTGATAGTCATGTTTTCTGACTGGTGTTTGCTGTATATTATGAATTAAATGTTTTCTAAATAAATCTTTTGAAAGTTTGTTAACAAGAATGAAAGTTGTGTCATACACAATTTTAGAAGAGCAGAATATCCAGTAAATAAAGTGTGTGATCTTTGGTAACAAGGACTGATATACCAATGCTAAAAGCACTCTTAGATATGATACTTCAATAAGAAAATTTTCATTTATTTTCAGGGCAGAAAAAAAGAAATGTGTATTTAAGCCTTTTTGGCAATCTTTCAAGTTGTCTACACATCTAATTAACAGACAATAAAAGACCCAAAAAATGAGGAAAAGAATAAATCCAGAGCAAAAAAAAAAAAGACACAGAGTATCAAGGTTATCATGAAGTTCTACACAGCTTACAAAAAATGCCCAAAATCTAATCCCAGGGAGCTCCGTAGCCCTAAACTACCAAATCCAGAATGTTGTCATGTTGGAGTCGGATACTCACAGATACTCGTCTTTACCATATCTGGACCTGCAGGCTTAAAGATGAAGAATTACTCTGATGTCTTTCTTTGTAATGTTTCACTAAAGAATATTGTTTTAGCGTATTTATGCCCTGCAAATCTTTCTTTTAGTTTCCTCTTAGCTTTTCCAACACAGAAACAGCCACATGGACATACTAAATGATACACAACACATTCTGAGTCTCCACTTTTATGAAGCCATTTGTTTTATCTTAATAACTTTCAAATCACAAAATATTCAGCTTTGAGTAACACACTGTAAAAAAGTAAGAAGTCAGCTCAAAGTAAAATTATTTGGTGAGTTATGACTATGGAAAGAATTTGTGGCAAAAAAATAAAATTGGTTTGATCCACCAGCTCAATTTTTTCATGTCTATCGTCTGACTTTTTTGTTGTTGGCAGTTTGTGGCTGTTTACCAGTTCTGCCAAAGCTCTTAAGTAGTAAACTCAGCCTTTTCTATGCCAGCTTCTCATTTGAATTTTCTGTTCCACCTTAAATGGTGCTGCAGTTACACTGAGGAGCCTTAAATGTAGAACGAATTACAAAAGTTGGCGAATATAAAGCCAACATCAGCTCACCTCAGTAAATACACTGATTTGCCTCAATAAATGATCCTTAATCAACAAATACTTCAAACTTGCGCTTGGAGATGTTTAATGAGCAGCACAGCACAGCAGCTGTTGAATGCGTCTCACTGGCTGATCTAACGCCGTGTCCCAAACCACACGCTTCTGTACTTCACTTACTACACTAATGAGTGCACTTTTAATGGCATATGCGCCATTAGAACATACGCTAGTACGTGGTTTGGGATGGGGCGCTTTTTTTCAGCTTTCATTTGTTATCACTGCAGCAACAAATCAAATAAAATCAAGACAATACACTCAAACCATATCTGTTAATACACGTTAAAAATAAGATTTAAAATAATGATCCCAGTGTTTTACCACTTTTGCTGGTGCAGTTATGGCTTTATGTCATTACAAAGCACCACAGCACAGCTGAATTAACTTATGTTGCCTGCTAAAATGATGGCAGTGCGAGTGTGATGTCATCGGAATACTATCAGTCGGCAGCTCAGAAAAATTCCATTGAGTTCTATGCAGAACATAATGCACATCTAGAAGGTTGTGACAGTGCAACAGATTATGTTGTCACAATTTTTTTTTACTTTTCAACAGTAGCGTTCCAAAGTCTAGGTTGCATTTCTCAGCTGCTACATCATAGCAGACCGTTCCAAAGTGAAGAATCCTTCATATACAGCCTAGAAATGCAGCCTACGTTCGGAGTGATTTCAAGGATGCATCAGATGTATCCTTCCAGGCTTTGGGTTACCAACAGTTCTCTGCGCACGAACGTCACAAAGGAAAAAAAAAAACAGCACCACGAAAATTGCTGAAAGCCACTGGAGTTTAATTTAAGATGTAAGTCTTTCACGTCCTTGAATTCGTCTTTGTTACCTTATGAAGTGTAAAATCACTGATTAATTAAAGCATCGTCCATATATCGTATTTTATTTAGTAGTATTTGTATATATCTAGTTTATCATACTACATAAGAGCATTTTCTCCATTTCAGTAAAGAAATGAAAAAGCAACAAACAGAACGCAACGGGCTCCATTCTTCAAGTTTCATGACACTCTGGTGACGTCACCATGCAGTCTCGTTAGGACTGGTCCATATGTGTAACCAGCAGGCTACTAAGAGGGAGTCTTCATAGGACAGTCCTACTGAGGACCCGCACTACCTCAGCTGCAGCCTAGGCTTTGGAGCGCAGCTATTGTTGTGACAGCGTTGTGGGCACCAAAACAACAAATTGTCATGACACTGTCACAACGTAACTGTGTTTGCTGTGATAGCGTTTAGGGGTTCCTTGATGGTTCTTCAAGGGTTCTTAAGTAAAGAAAATGGTTCTCTACAGAACCATGAACACTCAAAGAACGCTTTCCGTGATTAAAGCGTTCTTTAGATTGATGAAGAATGTGATGTGGTTCCATATAGAATCATTTTAAAAAGGGTTCTATGTAGCACCTGAAAGTGTTCTTCTATTGTTACAAGCTTGACATTGTAACAGTAAAAGAACCCTTTTTGGTGCTTTATAGAACCCTTTTCAAAAAGATTCTACATAGATCCATCTACAGCACATTCTTCATCAATCTGAAGAACGCTTTCATGATGCAAAGAACCCTTTAATAATACAAAGGGATATTTGAGTGCATTGATTGTTTTGAACGGTGACTAATTTTAAATCTAAACTCAGGTATTAAAAGGCTGCTGCATCACTGGGTTTCAGACTCACGCTCTTCTGTTGTTTGGATGTTGTCTATTAGCTTTTTGATTCTTCTTTCAATATAACTGAGAAAATGTAGTTGTATGTTAATGGTGAATAAAAATTAGGCCTACTGCTTATTCAATATGAAATCTAAAAATATTTTGCATTGTGCTTTATGCTGCACTACTACAGGCAGATGTAATGACAATGCTGTTAATATTTATTTTATTTTAATCAGTTTGAACGACTCTATCAACATACACTTGTAGTATCATAAGAGATTGCATGAAAAGAACTCTGAGAACCGTGGCTGGAGTACAAGGTGGCTTCTCTTTTAAGCTGTCAGGCCTGACTAGATTTCACTGAACTCAAACTTCTTAGTTTAGTCAAAAGTTCCCCTCACACTGTAATGTTTTAGCTCCCACCAGGCATTTTCTCCTTCCAGGTTCCCAGATATGGAAGTCTCTCACTTCACTGGGGTTCAAACTCACAGTCTCCTGATGTTGGGGTGAGTCTGTTGCAGCACTCAAGCACCTGAAGTTATGCAGATTTCTGTGTCCATTAATGCTTAATACAATAAAAAACACATTTTAACTGAAAGGTAGTGTGTAGTAAAGCACAGCAAGTGTCTAAATGTTCACTTTGACATCAGGAGATCATGAGCCCAAGAGGAGAAGGTGTCTGGTGGGACTGCGTGATGGAAAGAGCTCGCAGAGAAATGGAGCAAAAACCAATTTGTTCACCTAACAGAGATGCAGTACTAAAAATGTGAGAACTTCTGACTAAACTATGTAGTTTGACTTGATCAACTCTTGTATCCTCAAATCGAGTTCACTCAAGAAAAGCTGGGTGATCAGTTAGTCTTTTATGGTAGATGCTCTCCTAAAAACAATCTTTGGTGCTTCAGCAAAAATCTCCTTTAAAATCAGATGAAGTGTCAGTTTGCAAGTGTCATTGGTGAAAATAGATCTAATCTCTGATAAACAGGATGTGTGTTATCGTGGTAGGCACTGTGTAGTAGCTGAGGTCATTGTTTGGGAGGGAGTGAGTGTGAAGGTGGGTGTTAGCTTGATGCCAACACACGTTACAAACAAACTACTAGAGTGCATCTGCTCTGGTCGTGAGAACAGAGCTCTGCAGCTTCCTTTGGTTAACACCTTGTTGTTAGAATGTGGTTGTCTAAAAGTGTAGCTTGCCAGTATCAGTATTTTTGTGACTGATATGTAATAAGATTTGCAGTGCTTATTGTTTGGGCCAAGATTATTCTGTTGTTAAAGAAGTTGATTGATTTTATTAGACCTCACTGCATTACTGCCTCCTTAAAACTTTATTATATTACTATAATATTGCAACACAAATAACTTAATAAGTCCTAAGGCTTATGTCAATTCCATTTCCTTCCAAAAGCACACGCATTTTATGAGCTCCACTTACTATAGAGGAGCACTTTTTAGTTTTACAATTACAGACTTTGTTAGCCCCCTTTCACCCTGTTCTTCAAAGTTCAGGACCACCACAGAGCAGGTACTATTTGGGTGGTGGATCATTCTCAGCACTGCAGTGACACTGACATGGTGGTGGTGTGTTAGTGTGTGTTGTGCTGTTCTGAGTGGATCAGACACAGCAATGCTGCTGGAGTTTTTAAACACTGTGTCCACTCAGTGTCCACTCTATTAGACACTCCTACCTTGTTGGTCCTCCTTGTAGATGTAAAGTCAGAGACAGTAGCTCATCTGTTGTTGCACAGTTTGTGTTGGTCGTCATCTAGTCCTTCTTCAGTGGTCACAGGACGCTGTTGGCTGGATATTTTTGGTTGGTGGACTGTTCTCAGTGCAGCAGTGATACTGAGGTGTTTAAAAACTCCAGCAGCACTGCTATGTCTGATCCACTCAGACCAGCACAACACACACTAACACACCACCACCACATCAGTGTTACTGCAGTGCTGAGAATGACCCACCACCCAAATAGTACCTGCTCTGTGGGGGTCCAAGAAAATGCTGCTATTAGTAGTGAATAACATTAGACCTAGTGCTTATTCAATATGAAACCAGCTCTGATTACTCTTTTTGTCTGTACAGAAGACTTGAAAAAACCCATGTATCCCATCATGTTGGAACACAATGTTTGTATTGTCTCTTAATTAGCCAATTACAAAAAATTCAGACCAGTCAATAAAGTGGATTAGCGCTCCACCTTTCTGAAAGTTAACCCTCTGCCTCCTGTCATTTCCTTTGGGAGTTTGAGATGCCATGTTGAAGGGGGTTACCGGTCCAGTTTTTGAAGAATCCCATGGTTATTTCTGGACTGAAATCCATTTCGACATATTCAGTAGAATTTTGAGAAACATGGACAAGTTATTAATAACTTGATGAGCTTCTCCCTAGAGGCATTTTGAGGAAGTTCTTAGTTCCTCTTATGTTTTTTAAATGACTGAAGAACCCATCCCCCCCCCCACCCAACAGAAAAGAAAAAAAAAAACAGACTTCGGTTTTTTTGCTTAGTAACTTTTGACCATGATTAAAAGCTACTGTACTACCTGTAATCTAAGTTATTCAAGCTTGTGCAGAGGTTTGGAATATTAATCGGTTTCATTCACATTTTGCAGTCGCCATTCAGAAATCTTGGATGTTCAAAATCTTTATTAGTTTTCTTGCCACTGTTTTCAGGCCTGTTCTGACACATCACTTGATCTTTGCTCTAATCTGTGGTACAGTAAGGCTGTTGAAGTTGCTGCTTCATAGTGGTGGCTTTTCACATTTCTTGATGTCTAACAGAAAAAGTACTCAGTTTTAGTTACCTGTACAAACACAAGCTGTCTGTTCTGTGACAAAGGTCTGTCTAACAGTAATGCTGACAGTGATAGTGTGTTCCATACTAACGATAGTAAACAATACCTGCCTGCTTTTTGTTTTGATGTATTTAATTAAACCCTTTCACAGTTTGCTCACTGTAATGCTGCCCAAAGAGTGTGTCCTTGGGAGGAAATTGCTTCCTGAAAAGCTTCAGAATCTGCCATCTGCATTTCAGGTGAAGTATTCTGTAATGCTGCACTAAGAGAGAGGAAAATAAGGCTTGGTATGCTCTGTGAACAGCGGCAGTACTTTGCGAAGTGTGTGTGTGAGCAAATATTCTTTATAGAAGTCTGTGAATGACGAACAGGTGTGGCTGATTAGTATTTCAGTAAAGCTGATCTCTGAAACACTTCGTGATTGGTGGAAGGTGTCGCGTGATCTCCAGGTGGATTCTAAGAGTTGGAGTCCATATGTGTAGTTGTTTGTACTACAGAACCAGAGGGTGGTGTGACAGCACCCCCCCCAAGGAGTCCAGACGATCATGATGACTACCACCCCCACACTCTGAGGTGCTGCAGAGCTGGACCCCAGAGCTGTCACGGCGCTGGACAGACAGAACTCTTACGATGGCTGACAGGATGATGATGGGAGGTCTGCTTGTGTGGGGTGAAGAGCTGGCTTGTTGGGGTGTCGATTGTGGAAATCAGATATCAGGCCTGGGTCTAATACATCACCTACAGGAACCCAACAATGCTCAGGACAATACTCCTCCTCCACCAGGTACTAGAAAGCTCCTCCACATCTCCAAGAATCCAGCAGCGGATGTACAGCGGAGACTGGGGAGCACTTGACCTCCACCAGAGGGGCAGCCACTCGTTTACTGTTTCCTTGTCCAATGGATCTGGAACGACAGGCTTCAGAGGGGAAACAAGAAATGAACTAGAGACCCTGTACCTGCGAGGTAAGCCCAACTGATGAGTCACATTGTTTATCTTTTTCAAAATCTTAAATGAACCGATAAATTTAGGACTGTGCTTTTTACACCTTTCTGCCAAAGAGAAGTCGTTGGTCAAAAGCCAAACCTGGCTGATAAGAGGGGTTGTCACTTCGATGGTGGTCTGCCACAGTCTTTTGATGCTTCCCAATGAGTCTCTTCCCAAACCTCCTCATTGCCCCTCATCCAGTCATCCACTCCGGGAACAGCTGATGTAATCACTGTCCATGGTGTGAGAGGAGGGTGATGAGCTAAAACACACTGATAGGGAGTCAGACCTGTGGTAGAGCTAATCAGAGAGTTTTGGGAAATCTCAGCCCATAGAAGGAACTGGAACCAGTCTGATGGATTATTGTGACAACATATCCTAAAAAAATTCCCAAGTCCTCGGTTCACTCCCTCAGATTGACCATTAGACTGGGGATGGTAGCCTGAAGTGAGATTACCGGTCACTCTAAATATATGGTCAAAGAGGTCTTCTGCAGTTTGAAACGCAGTAGATGTGGCAGTAAAGGTCACAAATTTTACACTACGAGAACTACGAGAAACTATTTTGTTTAGCAAATACTGAGAAATATAATTCTTTCACTGAAGGAGGTACTGGCCAGTTAAAGACTGCCTTAACCTTGTGGTGATCCATCACAATCCCACTGGTGCTAATAGCATATCCCAGGAAGGAAGTGGTTTGGAGATGGAACTTGTATTTCTCTCCTTTGGCAAGCAAATTATTCTCTGACAGGTGCACCTGGTGAACATGTTCGAAATCGGGAGAGTTTGTTAAAATGTCTTCAATATAGGCAATAACAAAGTGTCCTATCATATCCGAATAGCATTACCACATACTCGTAGTGCCCCCTACTGATGACAAAGGCAGTTTTCCATCTTCCATTTCCCTCTTTAACCAAGTTATAAGCACTGTGCAAGTCTAACCTGGTGAGAATTTTTGCTTAATGCAATTGCTCCAAGGCCATTGGGGTTCAAAGGGGATAAGCATACTTTTTGGTTGCTTGTTTCAAGCCTCTATACTCTATACACGACCTAAAGCCCCCATCTTTCCTTTTAACAGAGAAAAATTCTGTAGAGACAGGAGATTTGGGAGATTGGATGAAACCCTGAGCTAAAGCCTCTTCAATGTATGTTCCCATAACCTTTTCCTC
>NW_023494794.1:21859895-22012395 GCF_904425465.1 Colossoma macropomum
AGAGCAACGGCTGCGGGACGGGGAGGGGTGGGGAGGGGGGCGTCAGCGGATGTCGTCTCTGATGGAATAGAAGTGTGTGTGTCGGTGGGGGTGATGCGAAAGCACGCGCATTCATTCTACAGACGGTTCTGTTCTAATGCCTCCGCAAGACTGTTAGAATGCACGAATCACAGCGAGGGACTCAAGCGTGTCAGGTGTATTGTGTGTCATGGAACAGTGGAGTTGGGTATTATAGGACACCATGGGACAGTCGTGTTGGGTATTATGGGTCAGTGTGTTAGGTAATATGGGACAGTAGTGTTGAGTATTATGGGTCATTATGTTAGGTAATATGAAACAGTAGTGTTGTGTATTATGGGTCAGTGTGTTAGGTAATATGGGACAGTGGTGTTGAGTATTAAGGGTCATTGTGTTAGGCAATATGAGACAGTGGTGTTGGGTATTATGGGACAATGTTTTAGGTAATATGAACAATTGTGTTGGGTATTATGAGTCAGTGTATTAGGTAATATGGGACAGTGGTGTTGGGTATTATGAGTCAGTGTATTAGGTAATATGAAACAGTGGTAATGAGTATAATGGAACAGTGTGTTCAGCAATATGAAACAGTAGTGTTGGGTATTATAAGGCAGTGTGTTAGGTGTTATGGGACAGTAGAGTTGGGTATTATAAGACAGGGAGACATTAGTGTTGGGTATTATAGGGCATTAGTGTTGGGTAGTATGGTACAGTAGTGTTGGGTATTATGGAACAGTAGTATTAGGTATAAAGGGACATTGGTGTTGGGCATTATAGGACAGTGTAGATAATATGGTACAGTAGTGTTGGGTAGTGTATTCAGTAATATGGGACAGTGGGGTTGGGAATTATGGGACAGTAGTGTTAGGTAATATGGGGCATTGGTGTTGGGCATTATAGGACAGTGTGTTAGGTAATATGGTACAGTAGTGTTGGGTTTTTTAGGACAGTGTGTTCAGTAATATGGAACAGTGGTGTCAGGTATTATGGGGCAGTAGTGTAAGGTAATATGGGACAGTGGTGTTGAGTATTATGGAACAGTGTGTTAGGTATTGTGGGACAGCAGTGTTGGGCATTGTGGGACAATGTATTATGGGACAGTAATTTTCGGTATTTTGGGACAGTAGTGTTGGCTATTATTGGGTAGCATGTTAAGTATTATGGCACAGTGTGTTAGGCAATATGGGATGGTTGGTACTATGGGACAGTGTGTTAGGCATTATGGGACAGTGGGTTAGCTATGGAACAGTAGTTATGGGACTGTAGTTTTAGGTATAATGGAACAGTGTGTTAGGTGTTATGGGACCGTAGTTTTGGGTATTAGAGGCCGGTGTGTTATGGGTATTATGGGAAAGTATTGTTGCATATTACTGCCTGTGGCAGTTTAGCCCCACCCACTCACACTGAAGTTATAAGGAGTGTTTTCTGGGCTTTTTAAATGAAGACAATCCAAACAGAGCTCATTTATATCAGTCTTAAAAGTTCAGTAATAAAGCCAGCCTTTTTAATAATAAGGGATAAAAATAGGTTGGAAAAGGTTGTGTAAAGTGAATTATTACCCAAATCTACCCAAAACAATGTTACAAGTGGACCTCAAAAAATTTTAATTCAAGAAAAATGTAGGATGTGGGCCTTTAAACACAATTAACACAAAATGTAATATTGAGAGGTATTATGTCTCACCATGTGATAGTTCTGCACACAGATATTCGACAGTATGTTTCTTGTTATGGGATACCGTTCATTACTGGTCCTGAATAATAAAGGCATTCTTTTGTTCAGCTTTGCTTTAAAGTGACTTTAGTTACCTAATTAGTCTACAATATTTTAGTTTTGCTCTATTTTATACTACTGTAGTACTTTATTTTGTAGGCAATAATTGTCTAGAACATTTTATTAACTTGCAACCATTTTTAAATAACGTCTGTCCAAAGCTCTGTTTTGTAAACATGAATGGAAACTTGAAATCTCCCTGCTTGTCTCTACAGAATGAGCAAAAGTGCAGCTAATTCAGCGAAAACTTAATCTTTTGATGTAGGCTACACCAAATACGGTCACCTCTACGATTTTTGTCGATTTTTTTAAACTTTTCTGAATGTTTGTCCAACTTTTTGCTAATACAGTTAACCAAACAGAGATGTAGCTGATTTACATAACCAAGAAAGCTAAAATCAGAACATGTCAGGAATGTTCGTTTATGTGAAACGTACGATTTCTTATCGAACAATGCGAATAATCGGAAACAATTCTATGAAATCAGTGATATTGCTGCAGATATCTGTGTATTGATCGAAGCCCCCCGGATCCAGCACTGGCCTCAGTTAAACAGAACCCTCCCCATTCGCCGTTTACCGGTTTGAGAGCCGTTAGTGTTGGCGGGCTTAAAAACAGAGCTGCTGGACTATTCGCCACCGAGCCGCTCTGGAGGGAGGAGGGCGGTGGGCTTGTGGAGCCGGTGGGGGCGGTGGACCCGGTGGCCTCCTTCGCCAGATTGCGGACGTGCGATGAAAATGGTTAATTTCGATGACAATAAGATGACAGACTGTTGCTATTGTTCGGATCAGACGTTTGGCGGTGGGGGTGTGAGGCCGGAGGACTGCAGGATCTAGAAGGGTTTACACTGGCTGCCAAAGGAATTCATCCTCCAACGCTCTCTTTCTCTCCCTCTTTTTTTAAAAGTATGTTTACATCCTCAGTCACTTTTTTAATATTTTAAATACGACGTCACCAACATCACCAACACTCCTGATTTAATAATGAGCTGCTAGACGGGCAGGTTTGTGATTCAGCCCACACACTGATATCCATACAGTCACTGACTGGATTAATAGTATTTATGTTTATTCTAATATTAGTGTTCTTTATAGGAAATAAAGGCTTCGTTCAATGCAGTTAAATACATTCTACATATATCTTTGTACAATTTATATAATATAGAGTTTGACCGGTGGTATTCAAACATGTCATTTGACCAAGGGTGCCAACACTTATATGTACGTATATACAAACAAAAGTTTTGGCACCCTCGGCCAAATTACATGTTTTGTTGATTTTCTATTTGGAAATAAGTTATTTTGAGTTTAACATATTAGAAATATTCGAAATATAAAATGTGCCACAACTGTTGCAATTTTTTTGCCAATATATTAAATAAAAAAACCGGTAATTATGCATCAAAACACACAAAGATATATATATATATATATATATATATATATATATATATATATATATATATATCAGGGTCAAATTATATATATATATATATATATATATATATATATATATATATATATATATATATATAATTTGACGGGTGGACATGTAATTTGACCAAAACTTTTGCATATATATACATATAGGTGTGTGCATATTTGATGTGTTACATATTTAAATGCCACTGGTCAAATTATATATATATATATTTATATATTTAAATTATAATTATATATATTATATATGCAGAGCGAGGAACATGAAATTTTAAAAGTGCTGCTATTTCCCCAGCTAAGTTATACACACTTGTGTATGAGTGTCCCGTTTACTCAGCAAGTCCTATTGCTCTCTATCTCTCTCTTTCTCTCTCTCTCTGTCTGTCAGAACCCAAGCACCCCACCCCCGCCCCCTTCCACCTCCTCATTTTCATTCCTCCGTTTTGATGAATGGACAGAGGGCTTCGGCACGTGTTACTCTGAATGGAGTCCCAGAGGGGAATGCTGAATAAAAGTTGGCTAAGCCTGGAGTGTGGCAGGGCCTGATCTACATAATGGTGAGGGACCGTCAAGGACGGGGCAAGTGGTCGAGGGAGGGGGGGTTTTGGAAGGGGGGTTAGACGGGGTGTATGGTACTGATGGAAGAACAGTCGAGGGTAGGGGGGGGTGGTCGACATCTGCCGCTCCTCTCCTCAGAGACCCTGGGGTGGATCATGTTGCATTGACGCCTGGACCACAGCCATCTGCGTCCTAACTGTCGCCCAGTGCGCACAGGGGGCCTTTAAAAAGGGAGCCAGACACGGGGGCCAGGAGTTCAGTGTGGCCAAGAGCCTCAAGGCGTTCAGTGCGGCTCATCCTCAACCCTGAAACTTTGGCTTAGCAGGACTTTCCGCAAGATCTCCCGGATCTCCAGTCCGCAACCATGCCAAAGGGTTTCCTCGTAAAACGCTCGAAAAGGACCGGGCCGGCTTCGTACCGGGTGCGGGAAGAGGAGAGCACAACGCAGGACCCTCAGCTCAGAGCTCCGGCTCTTCCCTCAGAGCCCCGCAGCTTTGTTCAGAGGACGCCGGCTAGGTGCTGTTTCGGCGGCCTCCCTGAGCTCTCCTTCCTCGCTCCCTCTCTGAGCCCCACGCGTCCAGACAGCGAGGGTTACAGCAGCCAGCACCCGGCGCATCAGCACCCCGAGCTCTTCCCAGAACCTCTTCTCGGCGGCTTCGCTATCAACGGCTCTCCAGTGTCGCCTTCGCTGCCGGAAACGACCGCGGAACCGGCTTCCTTCGGCGAACCAGCGAAAAAACGAGCCGCCCCAAACAATGAGCAGCAGTCCGGCTCGAAGAAGCAGCGCTCCTCCTCCAATCAGGAGAGGAGAGCGAACGTGCGGGACGCCGTCACCACATCGCCCGTGCTGGGGCTTCGCATCAAGGAGGAGGAGCCCGAGGAGGAACCAAAGCGGCTCTCCAGCTCCAGCAGCTCCACCAACTCCATCCCCCTGGGCGAGTTCGTCTGCCAGCTGTGCAAGGAGAGATACCCGGACCCCCTCAGCCTAGCCCACCACAAGTGTTCCCGCATCGTCCGCGTCGAGTACCGCTGCGACGAGTGCGACAAGGCGTTCAGCTGCCCGGCCAACCTCGCCTCGCACCGCCGCTGGCACAAGCCCAAGGGCGCCGGCCTGAGCGAGGCTGAGAGCCGGCTGAGCCCGCGGCCGCAGCCTAGCCCCCCTTCCTCCGAGGACGACACTCCTTTCGGCTGCCCGCGGTGCTCCAAGAGGTTCCGCCGTCAAGCCTACCTGAGGAAACACCTCGCCCTCCACGACCGCAAGGAGGCGCGCGCGCACCAGGCCACGCCCCCCGCCTTCAGCGCCGCGGAGCCACGCCCAACAGCCACGGAACTTTCTCCGGAGCTTTCTCTCAGCTTTCCTTTCGCGGAGGCGGCGAAGGTTCCGGCCGCTGCCGTGTTTCCGTGCCGCTTCTGCGGGGAAAACTTCTTCTCCTCGCCGGGGCTGACCAGACACATCAACCAGCACCACCCCACAGAGAGCAGGCAGATCATTCTGCTCTCTAACGCGGTCTGAGGCTTTTCAACAGCGGCCAGAGTGGAAGACTTTCCCCTCAGAAACGTTTTCCTGTTAGCTTATGCTAACACAAGACAGGAAACCTCAAAAACATTCCAAAAATTTCTAGCGTAGACATGGTGTACATTCCCTTTTTTCATAAAATGATATTTATTTATTTATATATTGATTTATTTATTGGTTTATTTATTAATGAATGTATTTATTTAACGTTTAATGCCATTTGCCGTTGTGTTTTTTTAGCATTTTTCCATGTTTACCCTGATGCACATTGCCTTTGAAACGACTGAATCATGTTACGTAACTTTAAAAAAACCTTTTATACTTTTCTACACAATAAACTTTATTCACCTTAATGTCACTTTGTGTTTTTTTTAACTGAACTTACAATTTACATCCTAAAATCTACAAAGCAAAATAAAGAAAACTCAGCTTAAAGGGGATTCCACCAATTTTTTAAAATTTCTGTAAACAGTAATGTAAGGCTGAACGCCTTGTCACACTCGTGAACAGCGTCATTCACAGTGATTTGATGTGAAATGGTTAATTGTAGAGAAACTTACTGACTGATTTCTTTACAGTGGTGCTGATACGAAAATCTGAAAAAAATAAGTTTTCTTTTGGGACTATTTTGCCTCAGAACAACCTGCACATGCCCCTCCACCATGAATGGCTTTCAGAAATATATGTTTTAGGCCAAATCCTTACCTCAAAACTCAGACGTGAGGCAGCATATTCATAATCATATAATATAATTACTTTCTGTGGAAAGGGAGCATTTAAAGGCGTTAAATTGCTCAGACGTCTGGTTCCTATCACCACCACTGTGAACAATTCTGACTCGGTAAGTTTCTGTAGAACAGAGCATTTCACACCAAACCACTCTGAATCTCTTTGCATCTCAAACACTTAATTATGTACAAATTTTGAAAATTCGGTGGAATTCCCCTTTAATTCAAAACAAAGACTTTGTGATCAATTAAAAAAAGTTATCCAAACTCAGCCAAATGAAGACATGAAAAAAGTCAGTAATTAAAAATACAAAGTCTGAATGTTGTCAGAATTTCTTTAAAACCCTTTTAATGCAAGTCATTTTTAAACTGTTTTAGGCTACTGTTGGGTAATTCCCCACAGCATGATTGAGAGAAAAATTTAGAGATGTATAAAAAACACCAACTCATGATTTCTGTGATGTGATACACAACAAAACTAAAAAGAGTAAACAACGCATTGAATTTCAAAAGTAAAACAGATTATAAAATTTTATGAGAATTAAATGTATTTCGTGATTACAGGAAGATGAAAAAGGAAAAATAAAACTAAAGAAAGCATAAAAATAGAAAAAATTATTTCAGCAGGTTGTCAGGTTCACAAAAACACACATAACCTTAGAAGTAGAGAGAGAGAGAGAGAGAGAGTTGTACTGACTCCACACACCCCGTCTTGTCTCCAGGCTTTTTATTTAACTGTTCTGTTTTCAAACATTCAGTTATAAAAAGCTACAAATATGTACTTTTCACCTGGAAAGACGTATTTAAAGTTCACAATTGGACCTTAAAACCACTGTTGTACTTTTCAGGGAACATCTATATTGTTTGTACATTGATAAACCACAAATGTACCTGCATAGAACCTTTATTTCCAACAGTTTATCAAGCTTGTAATGAAAGAAGAACTCTTTTTGGGGGGCTATACAGAACCCTTTTCGAAAAGGTTCTATACAGAACCATCTACAGCACATTCTCCATTTCATGACGTAAAGAACCCTTTAACCATACAAAGGGTTTTTTGGGTGTTCATGGTTGTATATAGAACCATTTTCTTTACCAACAAACCAGTAAAGAACCATTTGTAAGTGTGTATGTGTTAGAAATATATATATTTTAAGTAAGGTTTCAAATTTGATTACAGGAGACAATCTGTATCCCTTCACTGCTATCAACAGAAGTGTGATTCATCACTCCACAGAACACGTTTCCACTGCTCCAGAGTCCAGTGGCGGCACTTTACACCACTCCATCCGACACTTGGCGTTGTGCATTATGATCTTAGGCTTGTGTGCAGCTGTTTGGCCATGGAAACCCATTTCATGAAGCTTCTGAAGCACAGATGTTTTTGTTGTTTTGCTTTTAGAGAAAATTGGGAACTCTTTAGTGAATGATTGAACAGAAGATAGGCACTGTGTGCTTCAGCACTCGCTGGCCCTGCTCTGAGTTTGTGTGGTCTACTGCTTCATAGCTAAACTGTTGTTGTTCCTGGACGCTTCCATTTCACAAAGATAGTACTTACAGTTGTCTGGGGCAGATCTAGCAGGACAGAAATTTCAGAAACTGACTTATGGTAAAGGTGGCATCCTATGACAGTGCCATGTTTATAGTCACTGAGCTCATCAGTATGACACATATTACTGCCAGTGTTTATCTATCGAGACTGCAAGGCTATATGCTTAATTTGATCCACCTGTTAGCAATGGGTGTGAAACACCTGAACTCAATAATTAGAAGGGGTGTCCCAATACTTTTGTCTATGTAGTGCATCAGTTTAGGAGCTGAAAGCTCTGTTCTTCTCATTTTTCATATGCTTTTGGTAAGAAACGACATGACAAACCTCAAAATTCAGAGTTGTAATCACTCGTAAAGCTCCAAAGTCACCAGCATTAAGAAATTAAACACAGCTAAATGTTAATAACTAAAGTGTAATGGAGTAAAAATAAGGCAAAATACTTTAATCACAAATATATAGTAGTAGTAGAACCTTTTTAGTGTTATAAAGAACCATTTTCAAAAAGGTGCTGTGTAGAACCATATACAATACATTCTCCAACAATCTAAAGATGCAAAGAACCCTTTAATCATGCCAAGGGCTCTTTGCATCCTGAAAGGGTACTATTGTTACAAGCATGACATCGTAACAATAGTAGAACCCATTTTGGGTGTTTGACAGAAACTCTTTCGAAAAGGTCCTATATAGAACCACCTTCAGCACGTTCTTCATCAATCTGAAGAACCACTCCATGATGCAGAGAACCCTTTAATCATGCAAAGGGTTCTTTTAGTGTTCATGGTTCTATATGGATCATGGTTCTTTTTCTTCACTAAAGAACCCTTGAAGAACCATCTGTTTTAAATGTGTAGTTATTTCTGCACTGACCTTGACTCGTTTCAAAGGGGTGAAGACCTGCCTGACCATCTGCCTGAACAATGCCTCCTTAAAACAATCAGCTAAGCATTGAGTTTGAACTACATGATATGAAACGTATTAACTTATTGGGCCTATTTGGGTTTATCATCGGCGGCTGAGTGCAGCCCTCCCTGTTGAAAATATTTTTTAAATTTTTCTTTTTAAAATATTCAGTAACTACTTATTTGAAGTATGATTGTGTTAAAAACGCACAATCATGTGTAAAATATAAAATATACTGGGGGAAACTCCTCTTCATTCTCTCTGTCTTCTGGGGTGATAGAAATATCGCCCGGTCAGAGCAGATCCGCACATAGCAACATAAATTCAGCCAATCAGCATCCTCGAATCTGATGCCTAAAGGGCGCTTCATTTATCGCCCCAAGCAGAGTCAGTCCGTGGTGAAGTAGGGACACCTGACCTTATCAACAATGGCCATGGGTTAATATATATATTATATATGTGTGTGTGTGTATATATATATATATATATATATATATATATATATATATATATATATATATAGCCACACAAACACTATTCATTTATTCAAATGTTTCTTTCTGTTTTATATATAGCTTTATGTATAACTGTTCTGTTTACTAAAGAACCAAAGAGAGTTGTATTCTTTTTTTCTAAAACTTGAATACGCACAACATAACATAACATAACATAACATAAACATAATTTATGATAGAAATAAAATGCTGAAATACAGACTGTGTAAGTAGTTCATCTAAACAGAAACATCAGATGAAGTAAATGTATAAATATGTTCCACCTTATGATTCAGTCTATAGATTCACTGCGTTTGGAGCTGAAATGTCTCCAATAAACTCTCGTGTCGTCCGACGAAACGACTACGAGTGAAGTCATTTTCGGAGGCCTGATTCTTTATATAGTCACTTGTTGCGTGATGCCTGACGTCACCGCGTTCAAGTGTAGTGTCACTATGCGAGCTCCTATAAAGCGGCGACGTTAATCCCGCAGCGGATTATATATAAAAAAAGAGTGACGTTCAAATTAAAATGAATTCACAGTTTAAATTAAACAGTCCAATCAGAGCTGAGTGGGTCTTTTTCACTGGAGGACCTGGACTCGGTTCTTAAGTCCAACCGCAGAGACAGAAACACAGAACACAGAGCGATTTCTGTATAAATGTAATATAATTAAATATCTACATGTTGGCGGTGATGGAGCTATTTAAAGGATAACAGGGGCTCCAGTACAGAGACTGTTTTAGTGAAAAACGTATCAGCCCTCATAACACAGTGAAGCTGGCCTCCTTTAACAGTAGTGAATAACAGGAATGAGCTAAGCTAAATAACCTTTCCAGATGATTTATTTCAGCATCCGACTTCAAGTACTACTTTTAAATAAGCTCAGTGTTAAAAGGAAATTCCACCGATTAAAAAATCCATATAATTAAATAGTTGAGATGTAAACAAAGTCATTCAGAGCGGTTTTGGTGTGAAACGCTTCGTTTTAGAGAAACTTAGTCAGAATTGTTCACAGTGGCGGTGATAGGAACCAGACGTCCACCTCTAAAAGCTGCTCACGGAAAATTATTACATGAAATGGTTATAAATTCGCTGCCTGATGTCTGAGAAAATGTTTTATGATAGTTTTGTGATTAACGTTTTGGCTGAAAATGCATTTGAATCCGCTTATTTTAATCCATCCATGGCGGAGGGGTACATGCAGGGCGTTTTGAGGTAAAATAGTCCCCAAAAAAACGTATTATTATCATATTTATGATTATGTTGTCATCATCAACATCACATATAAAACTCAGAAGACACGTGTAGGTTCACTGGTGGTTCAGGACAGTAAATAAAATGGCTATATTGTTGTAGTCATGGCGACCCCTGGTTCCTATCAGCACCACTGTAAAGAGAGTCGGTTTCTCTGCTGTGAAACAGTGACATCGTTTACAGTAACAAGGTGCAGGGCTGCATTTTTAATGAGAGCTGCAGGAAGCTCTCCAGGACCTGGTTTTGCGCACCACTGCCCTCTGGTGGTCCTTTGGTCCTTGTGTGCACACTCAACGGACCTCAAGTGCATTTAGACGTAGGTTAATGAATTAAAGGGACAAATGAAAAGAAAAATGTAATTGTTACATGTTGTTAACGTGCGTGATCAACACACATAATTGTCCCACTGTGGTCTTCAGACTGAGATCCCTGCTGAAAAAAGACCCTTAGAAACCATTAGGATGAAAACCTAATGTTTTTGCTCTCTAATAGTAATTGGCTTAATGGTTTTCAATTGAGACCACTAGTTTCCTGTAGAATGAAATGAGGGGGGGGGGTTCTGATTTAAAGAGTAGAAAAATGTTGTTGTCCATTTTAAAGCTCATACACACTCAAACACAGCCAATCAGAGCAGAAGACAGAAATCTCTACGTGTTTTTTCGTCTAAACTGGGTGTGAACAGGTACTGAGGCTGGCGCTCCACCGATGAAAGTCTGGGGGATGCTGGTCTGCTCCATCGTCTTCACCTTCACTCAGAGGTCTGACCAGAGCCGATTTATGAGGACCTGGCCACTTCCTATTTCCCCTGTTATATCAAAAACAGGACTGCTAAACAGCAGAGGGCGCCCGCGAGCGAGTCCTGAATGAATGGGAGTAAATGGAGCTCAACGGCTAAAAACAAAAAGTTAAAATAGTTTCTAATCACTGAACCAGAACGTTTCTTTAAATTTAGAAAGCTGAAGGATGTATTTCACTAAAAAAAAAAAACAGAAAACTTACCTGTATGTTTGCTTTTTTCTACAGCAAACGGGTTTTGTGCAGCAGAAGGCCGGCATTACTGCTACTGAGTGCTGATTGGTTGGCAAGCGGAGCAGCTCATTGGCTGTTCGCGCTCACTGACGTCATGGACATACATGAGGCACTGTTTTAACTCGAGTTTGAGAGCTCTTAAAAATATAACAGCAGTGTTAAAATAAAGGAAATAAATGTATTCTTTTTACCCTAAAAATGTTTAGTCATTTACAAACTATGATTTTGCTCAAATGCTCCATCTTAACCCATTCATTTTGGACTCCCTCGAGAGCGCCCTCTAGCGAAACAAAGACGACGTGACAGAGTGGTAATTCTCCTCTCTATAAGTTCTCTGGTGTGACCACTTCGTCCTGCTGGCAGTGATGGGAGAAACAAGGCTTTCGGAAGCTTTCAACCAATTGAGCCAGTCGATTCGGACAATGATTCAATTTCGAAACACTTAAAACATCGCACTCTGGCGACACCTGCTGGTCAAACGCGTGTAAATGCATCGTGAGAACCAAAAGACCAAACGGTCTGCAAGATAGAAAGAGCTGAGGCACAGGTATCGTCATCAAATGGTGTCTAAAATCTTTGAAGCGATGAATATGAGCTCTGAATCAGGAAAAAGAAAACTGATATATTTATCTTCTTTGTTCTGTTGCTACAATTTAAAAAAAAATTTTTTGAATCTTTATTTTGGTGATTTCCAGTCATGTTGTGCATGAAAAATAGCCTGTCTCAGCAATGACGTCACAGATGCTGAAGTATTTTACACTAAAGAATTTAACATTTAATATATTTTTTTCTTGTGCTAAACTCAGCAAATAAATAGTAACAAAATCCCTTTAGAGGATGTGTTCACCTGCTTTCACTCAGAAAATCAACAAAGATGTCATATTTGGTCAACAAGACGTCATATTTGTGTTCACACTTTTGCATGTGATTGTATGTATTTCAGAAACATCTGGAGTGATTTCAGTCAGTCATCATTTTACCTCTAAAGAAAATAGCTAACATGGACTCTAGATGGCAGTATAATCCTGCACAACTGAAATGCAGTTTAGCAGGTTGGTTTAAAATGTCATGTACAGGTTGTTTATATGAGCTCATATACAGGCTGGTCTATACAGTCCCTGCAGTCTCTTAAAGGGGAATTCCACCAAATTTACAAAAGCTCCTGCATAATTCAGGCATTCAGATGTCAATACAGTCATTTAGAGCAGAGCTTTTAATTTATTTTTAGAGCTTTATCTTTAGTGCTTGGGCACTGGGTCATTGGCTAAACTAGGGGTCGACAAACCAAATGTTAAAAAGAGCCACAACATTTCATGTCCATTTTATTGAAGTAATGCTTTGGCATTTTGGCTGTAAATATGTCTCAGCATGAGCTAATGTCCTAGTACAGACTTACTTTGCTTTAAGCTTTAGCTCAGCTATAGCCGCTTTTCTCGCATCTCTGGCAGGAAACTTTTCCGCAAAGGTAAAATAGTTTCTTGAAAAATGTCTCTTAACGTTTTACTGTTTTACAAAGCTTAAGCTTCTTGTTCCAATTTTCCCGTTCCACCTTAAATGGTGCCTGAGGTGCCAGAATGTAACTGCTGCACGATTTAAAGTGAAACGTGAAAATTCGAACAAGAAGCTGGCAAATGAGAAACTGACTTCAGCTTCACGACTGTTTAGTGTTTGACAGTTTCTCGTTGCAGATTCAGCGTATCAGGAAACCAGCTGGAGTGATTACAAATACAAATAAGTCCATTTGTCTCCATATTATCAATGTTCATCTTAAATCTTTCTCTTTGCCATTTTGTTAGCTACTGGCTAGGTGAGATTGTTGACTGCATTGCTATAGTGACCAGCAAGCTTCAGGGTTAAAGGATGAATTAACAGTTATACATTAACTCCAAGACAATTTAGTATTAAAATTGTGTTGAACGATCAGCAGAGCTTTATTTTACTGCAAAGGAGGATTATTTTATTTTTACATAATAATCTAATTCTGCTGTGGAGCCGCAACAGGGCAGTAAAAGAGCTGCGTGTTGCAGACCCCTGGGCTAAACTAAAGTTGAGCAGTCCAATCACAAAACTATGAAAAGCCGTGGCAGTCAAATTGCACAGTTTGAAAATAGCCACAGTCGTGAAAAGTGAGTGCTTTGAAAAACTTCTTTTAAGCATGTAAGGATGCTAAGGCAACCAGAAAAACTGTTTCCCACATAAGCATGTTTGGTTCGCTTGATCTTTCTCCTGTTAGGCCATAGCCTGACATTTCTAAAGCAGGCAGAAACACCAGGACAGCCTGAGTTTTTTCTGAGTTCATTTTGTGTTTTTACTGTGTTGTAAATTAGATTTTTTTGCCTGTTAATGACACACTGAATGGTTTCAGAGCTTCTTTGTCATTATACTGTATTACAAGAGAAAGCAGCAGCGCTAAGTGATCACGTTATCTACACTTCTGGCACTATGTTAGTAAATTGCAGAAACAAATTTACTTTAAATGACATCGTTTGTTGGAGTTTTGGTTGAAGTTTTTTCCTTCTCCTGTAAAGTTACCATTTTGGAGATAAGAGGTTTTGTTCCGACAGCAGCGATATGCTGGTTTTGCTGGTGGCCAGCTAAGCTACCTAATGTGTTAAATTCAGTGGGTGGTCCCTTCCCTTCATGCAATGTAAAACATAATATAATTATCTTAAGAATATGATAATGAAAAACAGTGCTTAACCCAAGTCATCACATGGTTACAAATGGTTTGAAATACTGGTCACATGTAAATATCTGCCAACACTGACATGGCTCTGATCTCACTGTTCTGAAAGGTGCCAATATCCCTGTGGTCCTCCTCCAATTCCACACCTTGGTGATGTCAGCAACATGTAGACATTTAGCCTACAGCAAGAGACGTCTGTAAACATTCATACTTGTATTTAAAATGAGCTCATTTGCTCCCCTAAAGAATCTCAAGCCAAAGCAGATCATGACTCAAGTTCAATTAATAAACAAATGTATTTTAACTCCCATTGAATATCTTCTTCTCCACTGTGTTGGTCAAACAGCTGTAAACAAGACCATCCACTCTGACTGGTTTTGGCCTGAAGAGGTCACCCATAGAGTCAGCCTTTGCCAAAGGCCGCACTATGGGCAGATAATGAGAAATGGGACACCACACAGCCTCCCAAGCATGCACAAACAAGGACCACCGGACCATGTGCTAACTGGGACAGGACTCCAGATGAGCCTTTAATCCATGCCTTTATACAGACTCATAGAAAATCTCAAAAGGGCACTGGAAATTAGCATTATTGTAACTGGTATTCATAAAAAACAAAAAGATTCCTAGAGAGTAATCATTAAATTCTGAAATGAAATATTCATAAGTTAAACATTACAGTTAATTTCTGGCTGAATTTCTTTTTTAAAAATCTGCTTTACACCAAGCGCTCTCGCCTCACAGCAAGAAGGGCCTAGGTTCAGTTCCCCGGCCGGGTAACCAGGGTCCTTTCTGTGTGGAGTTTGCATGTTCTCCCCGTGTCTGTGCGGGTTTCCTCTGGGTACTCCGGTTTCCTCCCACAGTCAAAAGACATGCTGTCAGGTGAACTGGACACGTTAACTGCCCCTTGGTGTGATTGTGTGTGTGAATGTGTATGTCTGTGTATCTGCCCTGTGATTGACTGGCTCCACAACGTGAACCCCCACCCCCCACAACGACCCAGAAGGATAAGCGGTTTAGAAAATATGTGTGTGCTTTTCAGGTGCTTTCTTGGTATTTACAAGCCATTTAATTTGTCTATGTTCATTTTCAGTTTAGTCAGTCAGTTTATGATAACATTTAAGATTTGTTCCCATTTTGTAGAGTAATATAGACATAATAATGAATCATTGGTATAAAACACCCATAAGATTTTGGCCACACAAGCTGTTTGGTTGAGAAGCATTCTAACCGTGCTGTTATTTCGCCATAACATCACAGGTTTTTCACAAACACTGTATCACTCAGCTTAGACGCCGTTGCTAAGCAACGACTTTGACAGCTGTAGGAGACGCTCAAGACGTTTGAACGTTTTTACTTCGTTCTTTGCACACAAACAGAAAATGGACACTTTTAAGATCACATTTGACCGACAGCCGATTTGGTCAGACTCTGAAGATGAGACGACACTAAATTCCCAAACTGTCATCACCACTGAGCAGCTTTTCAGTCGGCAGCCTGTGGACTGGCAACCTGTCCAGGGTGTATCCTGCCTTCTGCCCAATGACCACTGGGATAGGCTCCACAACGTGAACCCCCTCCCCCCCGCAACGACCCAGAAGGATAAGTGGTTTAGAAAATATGTGTGTGCTTTACACCAAACCAAAAATGGCTCCTTTGCCAGTTTGCTTTCTTGGTATTTATAAGCCATTTCATTTGTCTATATTCATTTTCAGTTTAGTCAGTCAGTTTATGATAACATTTAAGATTTGTTCCCATTTTGTAGAGTAATATAGACATATTAATGAATCATTGGTATAAAACACCCATAAGATTTTGCATCCAAGTCACTAAAGGGACCTGTAGACCTCCATATATCTTTAGCTTGTACATATGATCAATTTTACAATGTATTATTGAAAGTGCAAGTGGCTTTCATTTCTTTTAATAGAAAAGTATGTTGCTTTTCTTAACCGATAACACTATAATGAGTTACTTGTAATGAGTCACTTCCTAACACTGCTCCTCAGGCAGCAGTATGGTGGTGTGTGGATATGGAGGATTCGTCAGGGTTGGGTGAGGTGGTTGTTATGTGAAAGGACACTCGTTCTAGAGCTTTCTGACCAGCTGAGAACATTCCTGAATCCTGATCTGCTCCATCAGGATCCTCCTTCACCATCTTATCAAACCGAATTCCATCCTCAGGCTGGGGGGACAGAATTCTCCTCTCTTCCTCTTCTTCCAGCTTTATACTGCTGCAGGACTGAACCCCGGTGGAAACATACTTGCTATTCCAAGAAATATCCTCCTCCTCCTCTTTCACTTCAGATATTTCAACATCACTGGGCTCCTGTTTAAAAGTCACCAGGCTTATGTCTGTGCAGGGTGGGCTGCCATAAGAACAAGGGCTTGGATCACTGAAACGATGTTGGGTTGCCATTTCAGTGTCAGGAAGAGGTGAATTACTGTAATCAGTGGTTACTAAGCATCCATCTTGGGCAGTACGTCTCAATCTGGATCTGATAGAAGAGACACATGAGAGAAAAAGAAAAGAGAATTATTGCTTTTAATTGCTGATGATGGAAAAATACAGCTAGCATGAAAAGTATACACTTGTATAATACGCAGTTATGGGTCATTCTACCATATTGGGTCGAAGTCAGAGTTTGAAACACATTTCAGACTTTTAACTTGGACTTTAGACTAAAATTCTTTTGCTTTGACCGTGATTATGTTTATTTTATTAAACAAATGATTGAAGATTCAATTTTGTCACAAAACTATCATAACAATACCAAAACTTTATCAAATGTTTGGTAGTGACAATTTTAGCAAATTTTGAGCAGAACCGGTACATGACCAGCAAACACAGCTTTGAACAGCTGTACACACATAAAACCATAATATTTTTCATGAACACTCAAAAAAGGTTACTTAATTGCAGAAAATGCGTGTTTCAGTAGTAACAATTCTTAATATTAATGAATCCCTTTTCATACTTTGTGACACCTTTACTTCAAAACGGGATCTAACTGCTCACCATGTGGCCATGAGGGACAGGGATGCAGCCTCACTTCCTGCTCTAAAATGCAGGGGCGTGGCTAAAATAAGGCTCAACCTATGGACTTAAACTCTTTGTGTTTTGATAGTGACACGAAAAGTAGGACAGCATTTTTAATAATTTCTATTAGTTAAAAATTATACTTTTACAAGTTGAAATTTAGGGGTCGGGGTTTTAGTACAGACACCTCCCAATAGAAAGTACCCTATAAATAGTGATTTTGTATATATGTTGCTTATCACTATCTCTATTAATGCCTTGGGTTTAAGTAGATATATGATATAGATGTATAAGATACATAATCTTAATTATTTTTTAGTAGTTTTACTTTGGGACTGTAGTCCGAACTAATTCGGTAGAATGGTCCCACTGAGAGCTGCTATATTTTTTTGCTATATACTTTTCATCTGTTAACATCAAAACAAATGGACAAAAGTCTAGATTCATGCTTGTCAACACATTAATTGAATGCAAATCTAATTAATGATGTGACCATAATTAATTGTGTGATTATGTAATTACTAATTATATTTAAATAGTATAGCAAAACAGCAATTCTAAACTTCTAGGAGTTCCAGTTGCCAGTGTGAGCTGCTACTGACCTGTGGTTGTAAAACCAGTTGGTGACTGTGCTGGGTTGGAGGCCCAGTTCTAAGGCCAGTCTTTGGGTCGTGTGGTGGGAGGGGTAGGGTTCTAGCTGGAAGACCCTGATCAGTACTTCCTTCTCTTGAGATGTGAGCACCACACGGGGCCTCTTAGCCATGTTAAACTGGCCAGGATGGTCAACAATGCTGTCCAGAAGAGCTTCTTGGGAAGGATCATCTGACCCAGTGCTTAGGAGAGTGAAAGGCCGCTTCAAAAGTGCTGCATGTGATAGACGAAGGAGGCCATTTAGTTACATACATACATGTTATACAACAGTTTTAAGATTTTGCTCAACTCTTTAATCAAAAGTGACTGAAGACCGTTGTGTGCAAAAGTTGGCCCCTGGTCAAATTCCTTTCTGTTGATTTTACATGTGAAAATATTTTAACACTGATCTTCAATGGTCAGGACCCCCACAGGACCACCACAGAACAGGTACTATTTGGGTGGTGGATCATTCTCAGCACTGCAGTGACTCTGACGTGGTGGTGGTGTGTTAGTATGTGTTGCGCTGGTCTGAGTGGATCAGACACAGCAGTACTGCTGGAGTTTTTAAACACCTCAGTGTCACTGCTGGACTGAGAATAGTCCACCAGCCAACAGCATCCTGTGACCACTGATGAAGGACTAGAGGTTGACCAACACAAACTGTGCAGGAATAGATGAGCTACTGTCTCTGACTTTACATCTACAAGGTGGACCAACAAGGTGGAAAGTGGACAGCGAGTGGTCGCAGTGTTTAAAAACTCCAGCAGCACTGCTGTGTCTGATCCACTCGTACCAGCACAACACACACTAACACACCACCACCACATCAGTGTCACTGCAGTGCTGAGAATGATCCACCACCCAAATGTGGGGTCCTGACCACTGAAGAACAGGGTGAAAGGGGGCTAACAGAGTATGCAGAGAAACAGATGGACTACAGTCTGTAATTGTAGAACTACAAAGTGCTCCTATATGGTAAGTGGAGCTGATTATAATGATATAATGTTTTGGGTAATTGGTGTATTTCAATGTAGACATGATGCAAACATTTAATGAAGTAAATTAAACACATCACTTTTCTAGTCTACAAGCATGTAAACATGTATAGGCAGTTCTATTATAGCAGTTAATACTGTAGTCATTCTAACATTACAGTACAAACAAACACCGCCTCACCTCTGTGACCTGTACTCTTCATTGCTTTCAGATACTCTACACTGTGAGGGTCTTTGAGCCAAAAGTACATGCGGAGGAAAGGTTCTCTTCCCTTCATGCTGAGTTCACTCCAGGGTTTAGGTCGAGCCAGGAGATCTGATACAGTACCCTGCGTCAAACCCAGGACCTGCTCTCCAAACAGACGCTGTCCTGCCGAAACACACCACACACACAGTCAACAGACAGAAATGCAGGAATACTACATAAATAAAGACAAGAAGAGTTCATGACATGAAAAATACACGTCAAAATAACCTTTTTATTAACATGAAAGCAGTTTTAAAATTGCAGCTCAGTGTTGTCAGATATTAGCGTTTAGGACAGAGGTTGGAAAATGGTCATGTAAAATTAATCACAGCAGTTTTTGGTACATAAACCCACACAGATATCATAAAAATAAAATACTAAAAAATAAAGCAACCCTTTATTTCCCATGAGCAGCACACAAGCATTAAATGAAGGATTGAAAAGATGAACTAGGTTTTGGATGGTAGCCGGAAACACTGTCCTTCCTCAAGGAAAGCTTATACATATCGAATATTGTTTATTTGTGTGAATTTATTAGATCTTTATAACAAATAAATGCTTTCTGTCCAGATAAAGAGCTATATTTCTGTTATTTTCTCACCATCTTTAAGCTCCCTCCACTCCATAACTTGATATTAAAGGGCCCTAATTTTCCCCTTAGGTCCACTTGTAATGTCTGTGTGGTTTGATGTACCAAAAACGTTCACAATTCATTTTAGACGACCATTTTCTAACCTTTCTTTATCCGTTAGAATTAAAGCCTCTTTGTTACTGTGCCCTTAAGACAGACATATGCATATGAGCTCTGTTCTGATTGGCTGTCCTGTGCCTCATTATGCCTCATTCAAAAAGCAGTCTAGGCTGGTGGTGTTCAACTTGTGGACCATATTTTTCTGCTATATATAATATATAGACATTTAACCAAACAAATTTAAAAGTTCATCACTAATGTAATTAGATAGAAATGGTTATATTTTCAGTGTAATGTTTCTCTTTCAGATAGAAATGTGTACATCATGGATAAAAGGCTACAAACAGCCATTTTAGGATTTCTTGGTGTTATGTTGTGATATATAGTGTCGTGACTATATAGTCAAGTGAAATTCGATTAATTGAGTATTGTGTTATATTTGCATTCAAAACAATCTGGCCAGTTAAATCTTCTCGCAGGCCGAAAAGGCTTTTGTGGTCTGTTGGATGGGCCGTGAGTTGCGAAAGGTAAAAATCCCTCTGGTCTAAGCTGAAACACCCCTTATAACTTCACTGTGAATGGGCGGGGCTAAACTGCTGCAGGCCAAGGTGGATGTATATCAGTGTATTGGTGACATTGCAGAAACAATTCATTTAAAACAGGCTGTTTTTGCAGCTTAATGTCCATATATGGTAGATGTGAACAATGTGTCTTGAAACTTTCACACAAGTTCATATGCTACATCAGTTTACCACAGTATTGGCTTTTTAAGTATAACATCTCAAAATGCAGCTACAGTATATCCCCCAGTTCAACACTATCAGCTTCTGAGGGACTTTTATTATGGAGATTCAGCCACTTTTACTCACCTAGGTTGTTTTCTGCAAGAACTTCCTTGACTCTTCTGGCAATACTCTGAGTGTCCAGCTCAGGGTGCTGGAGCATCAGCTGCTCTGTGTCCAGCCCGCTGTAGAAATCTGGAAGGGTTTGGGAAACAGCTCCAGCATAGCTTTGTCCATCTTGAGTTTGAGGAGGTTGAAAGTTCTCCTTGTAGCTCTCCAAAAGAACATGATCAGGTCCACCATAACCTGAGTGGTCCTTTCCTGGACTCACTTTTACTCCAAAAAACTGCATCTCTCCTTTGACACTGGATGACAACATCTTATCTTGTTTTCCGCTTAAAGAGGGGTTGTGACTGCTGTCTGAGAATGGAAGGTGAGCGATGGAAGAAGGACTGCTAGAAGACGATGCAGGCAACAAAGGTGAACTTGCTGAAAAGGTACTCTCAGCCCCGATTTCACTCTTAACCTTTTGGATGATGTTTTGAACAAAGTCAGTTGGAGAAGCCGCTTTGAGAAGGTCGTGATCTGGTGGTTGCTGGTCTAGAATGCACCTTTCTTCCACTTCTTGCTTCATCTGAAGGTCAGAGGCCATCAAGTGGTCTCCAGCTGTTCCACTGTTGTGGTTCTCTGTATTCTGTTGGACTTGCATCTCACGCCTCGCTTGCTCCAGGATGCCTTTGATAATGTCTTCGGATCCTCCGCCCATACTATTATCATCGTGAGCTGCGTATATCTGAGTGTATCTTCTCTGATCTTGTTGATTCTTGGTTTCATTACCTGTGAGAGCCAACAAACTCAGGTCAGACTAAACACTATTTGACCCTTTTATACAGGAGACATAAAATGCAATTTCTGCCTGATTTTGAGGTCCCTCAATTGAAGGCTTTTGTTCTTCAATAACATTGATGGAATGTATTTGTGTATGATTTACAGAACCGGAGCTGAACAATATTTTCATCTCTGTGAGTGAGAAAGCGTGAACAAGTGTTTTTACTGTGTTTGAATGCTATTTTTTAGTGGTTTGAAATTGTAGCACAGGGGTCGGCAATCGATATGATAAGAAGAGCCATTCTGTCCTTTCAACAAAAATCAAACCACCTTGGGAGCCACAACATTTTATGTTCATATCAGGAAACCAGCTGGAGTGATTATAAATGCATATAAGTCTATTCGTCTCCAAATTATCGATGTTCATTTTAAATCTTTCTCTTTGCCTTTTCGTTAGCTACTACTTAGGCAAGATTGTCTGTGTTGCTATGGTGACCAGCAGTCTGCATGCCAATCTTCAGGGTTCAAAGGTGGTAAATTAGCAGTTGTAGGCTACATTAACTCCAATGTTTAAGAGCATTTATTGTTAAAACTATGTTAAAACGATCAGCAGAGCTTTATTTTACTGCAGAAGAGGATTATTTTGTTTTTACCTAAAAATCTAATTCTGCTGTGGAGCCACAACAGTGCAGTAAAAGAGCTGCATGCAACTCCAGAGCCACATTTTGCCAATTCCTGTCAAGGAAGAAGACGACATGGAAAACTTTACATTCACTTTAGAAGCGAATGCTCTTTTATTGAACACACAGCAATGGAGACCCACCGCGCAACAGCCAAGATAGCAGGCAGGTCCCTTCATGGCAGACACTGACACCATTCTGACTGACCCACCTCCCAGCAAAGAATGACACAGTTAACACGTGCACATCTCCTAGCATAACATCAACAACTTTAACAGCAATAAAGTCTCTTCTGTCACATATGCAGTCCTTTCTGAGAGCCTTTTCGCCTGGCCGCCTTCTAAGTCCCTAAGACCATGTGGCCTGTGGGGGGGACGCCATAATATCAAGAAAGCTGTACTTATGCCGTCCGTTTTATCTCAGCACAGCCACCTTTGTGGAAAGGTGTGAATGCACAACAGTGTATTCTCAGCCCTTTCTTTTCATCCCTCATTGCTCACTAGCAGCTCAACACAGAGGCACAACATTTCACACATAGAAAGCCAACAGTGTTCGAGATAATAGGATAACAGACTTTCGTGAGAATTTTTTATTGGATCATTTTGATTGAAAATAAAAGTCAATTTCCATTATTTCAGAATGGACAGTAGGAGGCCTTCAGAAAGAGCCTGACCACAAATAGAATATGCTGATTTTAAACAATGATTTTAAACATATGTAATAAACAGACCTTGATACTGACCTTCAGGCAAAAATCTAGGAAAAAAGTTTTTGCACTGTTTTAGTGTGTATCTTAAAGTGTTTGGATATTAACTATTTTTGTTTTAATGGCTTCATTCTCCAGTAGCATGGATCCAGTAGCAAAATAACTATGAAATTAAAGTACATTTTTGGCTGTCAGTGGAACTGGCTGAAGGCAAAGACCCCAAAACATTCTGACCTCCATTCTGTGACTGAAGCTCCTTTTTAGCCTGTTCCAGAATGTTCCTTATTGCATCATGGGAGCCCATGTCTGCAGAATGGATGACCGGAGAACTGCTTCCTGAGAGAAAAGTGAGAAACAGTTTAAGGAGGCTACTGTATGAAGGCAGTTTACTAGTAGGGGATATGATGTAAGAGCAGACAAAAGTTATACCTGATATTTTTAAGGAGGGGTCCAGCTCAGCTCGCAGCCTGTCTTGAATCATACGTAGCGCCAGAACATTCTGTCCATCTGACAGGAAGCGTACCATCCTGAGGAAAGGCTCTTTCCCTCTGGCGGTCAGCTTGCTCCAGGGTTTGGGGTGAGCCAGGATCTCACTCACGCTTCCTTGCAGACGGTCTAGAATGAACCGGCCGAACACACGCTGGCCGATTTTGTGTTGATGAAGCAGTTCTTTGACCTGCTGAGCGATTTCGGCCGTCTCAATCTGCTCCTCAATAAACCTTCCTTCCACAACGTTACCTTCCAAAGTTCTGCCATCCCAGACATTGGCAGACAAGTCGCTCTCACCAACTCCACTAGCATCAACCTTGAGGGAACCCTCAGTACTGTTGTTATTAGTTTTGATGCAAAGATGTGGCACAGCATCATGGGGTGATAGACACTGTGGACGGGGTGATGGTGTGGTTCTCCTGCTGTACTCAGGAAGTACGCAGCTGATGTGGGCAGGTTTACTCAACTGTTCCACCGACTCTGTGGAGGAGTGGGGGGGCTTTTGAACCTCCCTCTTGATTTCCACACCTGAAAAATAATAGATATTGAAAGGAAACATAACAGATTCTACTGTTTAATGAAACTAATGCTAAAGCAGAACTGAGAAGGTGTAATGAAACTGCCGTATGGATGAGGTACCCTAACTTTCCTTGTTACACCATAATGTTCTGGAGAAGCTCAGCCCATAGCCATGACCTTTTTTCCACTCTTTATTAAAATATTCTGCATAATTAAATTGTTAAGATGTAAAAAACTCCAGCAGCACTGCTGTGTCTGATCCACTCAGACCAGCACAACACACACTAACACACCACCACCACGTCAGTGTCACTGCAGTGTTGAGAATGATCCACCACCCAAATAGTACCTGCTCTGTGAGGGTCCATGGGGGTCCTGACCACTGAAGAACAGGGTATAAGGGGGCTAACAAAGTATGCAGAGAAACAGATGGACTACAGTCTGTAACTGTAGAACTACAAAGTGCACCTATATAGTAAGTGGAGCTGATAAAATGGACAATGAGCATAGAAACACGGAGGTGGTCTTAATGTTATGCCTGACCGGTGTATGTATTCATTACGAATATGCTGCCAGATGCCTGAGACACTGTTTTACACTGGTTCTGAGAAGGTTTTGACCTAAAACACAATAGCATTTACCATTAAGAAAACCCAGTTTATGCACAAGTCATTGTGCTTTATTAAAGGGCTGTAGTCGGCCACAGCCACGCCGTACACAAAAAGAGCTTTGTCTAACAATTCACTATAAGCCTACGTCTTGCTTCCTCTGTCATCAGCATCAGACCAACTAGTACTTCCTAATCTAACAGAACACAGCCAGTGAGCTAGCCCTGCCTTCACAATAAAAGTCCGTATAGGACAACCCAGCTAAAAAATGCTGCTGAACTAATATTCCAAAATTAACATGCAGAATATTTTGAATAAGGTATAATATTTTTAAAATATGTTCATGTCAAACTGGTACATGCAGGGTGTTCTAAGGCAAAATATTCCTCAAAGAAAACTTATTTTTTCACATTAATCACTATTTTATCATCATCAATATTACATATAAAACTCCAAGGACATGTGCAGGTTCACTGGTCATTGTGGATAGTAAATAATAAATATATAATATGTAAATAATTTAGTGATATGGCTATATTTGTGTTGTAGACATGACATCCCCTGGTTCCTAATGTCACTACTTCACATTAAACCTGAATTACTTCTGAGCTATGGAATTATGCAAACATTTTGAAGAATCAGTGGAATTCCCCTTTAATTTGTGCCATAAAAAATATTTAGTTCATATTAATATTATATTTTGTTTCTCTAGTATTGCCTTTAAAATTGCAGTCATCAAATTTTGTAGAAAGGAAAACGATCGTATATATTTTTGCTGGGTTTTTTGCTCTTGAGACACAAACAAAGTTGGAAGTGCAGGTTCAAACTTGTCAACACAGAATATAAGTTGAATGTGAATGTGATGAACTGAGATTAAATGACAGGAGTAACTCAGCTTCTAAAGGTCAAGTCTCTTTTCTATGCTGTGAAAATCAGAAAAAGAGAAGAATTTCATGAATTTTAATTTATTTCATGAGCACAAGTTTAAGTCATCTTGCACATCCTTCTTTTTACCTGTCGCATCAGAAACAGCAGTGTGTTCAGCCAGGGCCTTCTGAGAGGGAACGTCCTCCTGTATATCCAACACAGCTCTGTCTGAAGACGGGGAGGACAGCTGACCAGGGCATAGACAAAAAGACGGAGACACAGACAGAAAGACAGACAGAAAATGCATCCAGTTAATAGCTGGAATGTGGGCCATAAAATATCCGAAAATCTGCTGTCATATATATCACATTTCTCAAAGAGAGCAAATCACCATCGCAAATCCAGGTCCCTCCCACTTTTTGAATATACGTGTGCTAAATATGCCCAACTACGCCACCCTCTGGCAGTGTGAATCAGCACTTAAATCAGTGAGAAATAGCTAGCCTAACATATCACCTCACTGACTCTTACTTGTATCAACATTATGCTACTCACTCCACTTTTTAATACTGTGTCCAATCACTGTCCACTTTATTAGACACTCCTATCTTGTGGGTCCACCTTGTAGATGTAAAGTCAGAGATATTAGCTGTCATGCATCCCTATGGCTCAGAGGTTTTCCAGGACTCCATCTCCCAGTATCTTCTGGGAGATCACATGACTCCTGACCCTCCAGCACGCTCCAATCACAGATCTCTCTCTCCTGAATACTGATCTGTTACACCTGTTGACCTCTCATTAGCTTTAGTATAAAGCCCGGGCTTTCAGAACAGTTCAGTGTGAGGTATTGCTTCTTTCTTGAGCTACTGTGCGCATATTTCCTGTGTTGTGTTTTCTGGTTTTGACTGATCTTCTGTATTTTGACCTCCCCATGTTGCCTGACCCCTTTTGGATTGTTTTTGCCTGTTGTTATGTTTGTGTGTCTTTACTTGGTGCCCTTACTGGATTTGACCTGTGCCTGTTTCCTGACAATGATTTTGATTGACAATTCAAACAGTAATGCCTTTTTTGTTCTTTTTATCTGCAAGCGTCTGAGTGGTTCTGTCACGTTATGTTAGCTCATCTGTTACTGCATAGTTTGTGCTGGTCATCCTCTAGTTCTTCATCAGTGGTCACAGGACTCGGCTGGCTCGATATTTTTGGTTGGTGGACTCTCAGTCCAGCTGTGACACTGAGTTGTTTAAAAACTCCAGCAGCACTGCTGTGTCTGATCCACTCAGACCAGTGCAACACACACTAACACACCACCCTGCAGCGCTGAGAATGATCCACCACCCAAATGGTACCTGTTCTGTGGTGGTCCTGTGGGGGTCCTGACCATTGTAGAGTAAAATTAGTGCTAACAAAGTATGCAGAGAAACAGATGGACTACAGTCTGTAACTGTAGAACTACAAAGTGCTCCTATATGGTCAATATAGCCAAACAGATTGTAGTTTTGCCCTGTGTGTTACATGTAGAATAACTCTTATTACATTTTTACTTTTCTGTGATCATTTGTTAAATTATTCCATGACATTTATATTTATTATATAATATTTATATTTATTATATATTTATTAATGCTTTTTATTCTTAAGTACCATCACACCTATCATAATTGAGGTATTTTGCTAAAGTATTTATAGCAGCTCAAACATCAGACTAAGCATTTCAGTGGCACCGTAGAAAAAACAACTACCATTGATATAGACAGTAACTTCTCTATACTGAATATGTATAAGAAAATAATACGACATTAAAATTGCTGTCAATAAAGTTCTTTGCTTTTGTGTTTTAATATTGGTACATAAAGCATTAGATATCATGATATTATGATAATTGTAACTGCAGGCAGTAGCCTCCTGACTTTGACCCCCGACATGGCACACCACCCCAGTCCACTATCAGTTTTGAGCTTGAGTTAAAACTGCTCACTCACCGAAAGAAGGTGGAAGTGTTCTGGAGTCCGTTTCCTCTCTTTAAGAATCCTAGTGGTAAAGAAAGCAATGAAACGTGAGTGAGTGAACAGATGGATGAGTGGAGGAATCATCTGTGTGAGAGAGATGTTAAAAACACCTGAGTTCCTTTTTCATCTTCTCATAGTCCTGCTGGGAGTCTAACTTGGCCTTGAGTCTCTAATACACACACACACACACACACACACACAGTCAGCATATCCAGAAAAGTCCACATGTAGGGTTTTTCATAACATAAAAATAGTAAAAAGAAGAAGTATTTTTATCCACTTAGCATGCCTTCAAAAGAATGTCATGTCAAGGTGCTTCACGGTCATTACTCTCATGAGGCCAGACGCGATTTTATGAGGACAACATGTATTTGGGGACAACTGATTAAACTTTTGGTGCTGGAAACAAAAGTACGCTCAAACAAGAGAACACTCCCTCTAAAACCTGCCCTCAAATTCCTCTAGTGTGCTCTTTTAATCAATAATACAATGATAGCGTAATGCTATCATTAGCGAACAGAACTATATTTCTTTGCAAAAGGGAAAAAACTTTTTTACAGCATGTATTCTCTGCACATGTGACTCTCGTCTATATGCTTAACATACCACGGTACTTAATCTAGCTTTGCATTGGACACACTGTATACACGTACAAAGAATGTCCTTTAAATATGTACGTCATTTCCACTGTCCAATAAATAGTCGATGTATTTTCATGTGTATGTGATCGGCGCTTTCACCAATCACGAGGCTGATGTGGGTTGTTCCAGCCTCTTTCTCTCTGTTCAGAGTCGGCTAACAACCAACTGAAAGCTAACCTAGAAAGCATAACTGAGCTAGCAAGAATGTCCATTCATCTGCTTCCACGGTCAACTGGCCATGTCAGCATTAGAGAGGTCTGATAAGCGATTTTTAAGCCAGGTTTTGTTGTAATTCTGTCTTTTTTCATTCAAACTCAATATTAGCACCATTAAACATTTTAAATTTTGATATTTTGTCTGGCTTTATTTGGAGATTTTGGGGGGACTCCAAAGTCAGCTATGCTAACTTGTGCTATATCCAGTGGCTAATGGGCCTTTTGTCCATCGGATGGGTTGAACTGGTTTAGAAATTTCACACTCAGTTTGCTCCCACTCTAATATGTGTACATTCTCACAATTAACCCAGCATTTCTCATGGTTGTCCCCAGATATTCTCTTTGAAAGATCACGTCTGGCCTCACAAATCTGTGCAATTATAAGTAAAAACAAAATAAACTGTAACTCTTTATTTGGATGGTAGATGCTTTGTAGATGCTTAGTATCTCTTTCAGTAACATGCAACTGAATATCTATTAAATGCTACTCAACTTGAAGTTGAGTGTGGAAGATTCTATTAAATCTAACCTTAAACCTAACCCTAACCTTAGCCTCAAGGCAAAACCTACACCCACTCCTAAACCTAACCTTAACCTTAATGTTGTTGATAATCAATTGTCACCATGAAGTGTGTTAATGATTTAAGTATCTGTAGATCATCTATAGGGGACCATCTAAATAAGGTGTGACCAAATAAACACTATAATATTGAAGTAAATCAATTTCTGACTTCAATGTGGTTCTATTTGGAGGAGAACGCTGATGGCTTATTATGTCACGTTAGCTAATAGACGCCATGTTAGCATTACAAGAAGTGACTCAGTGAATCATGAAATCTCAAATTTCACCACCACTTAATTCGATTCTACTCAAATTAATGATAATAAATGAAAAGAACAAACTGTTAAACTAATATCAGTGCAGTTATCAGAATGTGGTACCTCTATGTTCTCTATTTTACTGGCCAGCTGTTGCTGAAGGCGTGAGATGTGATTGGCCGTGCTCTGCCGGGCTTCCTGTAGAGTCAGCTGCAGTCTCTGCACCTCCTCTCTCAGACAGACGATCTCACCATCTCTCTTAGCAACCATCTGCTCCAGCTCCACATCTCCCCAACTCTGAATTACACATTTATCACAACGGTTTATATCAGTGTTTGAGAGCGAGATTTGTATGCATTCTGTCTGGATAACCTGCATCTCTAATTCTTTCTATACAATGTATACAAAACATTTTCATCATTCAAAACAATTATCAGTCTGTATTACTAACACCAAGCGTATGCTAAAGGGGAAATCCTCCAAAATTTCAAAATTCAAATTCTGAATAATTAAATCTTTAAATATTTAAGATGTAAACAAAGACATGCAGAGTGGTTTGATGTGAAATGCTCTGTTCTAGAGAAACTTTAAAATTGAGTTAAAATTGAGTTAAAATTGTTCATAGTGATTCGAACCAGATGTCTGAAGGGTTAAATGCCTCTAAAAGCTCCCTCACAGGGAGTTACTACACAAATGATAGTTTTGAGAGAAGACATTACCTAAAATGTATTTATTTATCTATTTATCTATTTATTTATTTATTATAGTGGAAAGATACACACAGAGTGTTAAAATGCAAAATAGTACTATTTAGCTGCACAAAAAGCCTGTTTTGGATTTATTGTTTTTGTGATGTCACCAAAACAGACTCATTTCCATAGATCCACTTATTTGGCCTAGTTTCAGCCCAGATGCTTGTTAAGCTACACCATTTACATGTATCTTATACATATGACTTAAAGGCGCAGGAACAAAAACAGACTGTTTATTTGTAAAGGAAGAAAATCATCATGTAAAAATGAGTTACTGTTTTTGGTACATAAAACAACTGAAACGTCATAAGTGGACCTCAGGGGAAAAATTAAATACAAGAAATATGTAGGACATGGGGCTTTTAAGGGAGACCTTAAACATAATGATGAAAGGAATTTACAAAAATGAAATGTGTTACATTACCATGTTGATGTAATGATGCTTTTTCTAGTGCTCCGTGTCTTCTTGCCTTCTGTGAGTTTGGTCTGATGGAGATATCGGGATGCACAATTAGCGTACATAACACCATCAACAAAACAATGAAACCATTATAGCACATACCAGTATACACTGATGGGTAATGTATAATGTCTCACACCAATTTTAACTATTAATATTTAATTGATCCATACAAAACCACTGTTAGGCAATATTACACATATCTAGCCTGAGGCCTGTCTGACATCACAGGATTTCTTTCTTATCCAGCTAACTTTTAGCTTAATTTGCTCTAACTTTGTATTTTCTGTCTCATGATATGGATCACATGGGACACATCACCATGACAGCTCTTAACCTGCTCCATGCTCAAGGAAGAGGTGGGTATTTCAGGTCCAGAGAGTAAAAATCCATCCCAGGCTTTTGTTTCAACTACCTGTCTTCTCTACTTCGCTCAAATCAGCAGAAGAAGCGTCAGTCGGAACAAAATCCTGGGGTGGATTTTTACTCTCTGGACTCAAATTTGCCTCTAGGTCTAAAGCAGATTAAGTTTGGGGTTTTGGATCATAAACAGTTTTTGGACCAATGAGGAGCGAGCTTCTGACCAATCAGGGACACAGGAAGGGCCTTCTGACAGAGGTTTTCGGGTCACTTTTTCACTAGATAATTTTGCTTGTGTCTGAAAACAAAATTGTCTGACAATATTGAAATCAGTTCACTTAATAAAATGAGTTTGGTAAACAATGTCTAGAAATGATATACATAATGATATATAATCTTGTTCACTTGTTCTTGTTCAGATGATCTTATATTGCAGTGCAGTGCGGTGCACTGCTATTTTTTGCTGTTATTAATCATCGCTGTCCAAAAAAACTCTATTTTTGTCAGTTTTTATTTTTGTACATCATTTAAACCCCATGTGTCAAACACAAGGCCCACAGCCAAGTCAGGCACGTGACACAGTGCTAATCAGCCCACGAAATTATTTTAATTTTCTATTCTTGTTAGCCTGTTTCACCTTGAAATGCACTACAGTCCCCAGCATGCACTGCAACATAGTGTGCGTTCTGACACACAACAACAATCTATGGGCCAGCAGTAACACAAAAAGAAAAGATGCCTGGTGTCTAGTTCAAGCAAATAAGTGGTTTAAAAAAACTACCTAAAACTATTTATTTTTATTTAGATTTTTTGCTGCTGCAGTTTAGGCATATTTTGAATAAACTATGGCCCGTTCAGGTCATGGCAAAATGTTAAGTAAAAAGAAATAAAACTGGGCCCACAGATTTGCTCAGATTTTTTAATATGGTCCTTTTAGTGGTTGAGTTTGACACCCCTGATTCAAACACAATGACTGATCTTTACATTGTGTGAAAATGAACTTTCATTAAAAAACGTTTTTATGTCTTCTCTTATAAATTTACTATTTTGGAGATGTACATGTTTTACTTGGGACAGTGATGAAATGCTTTACTTTCTACATATGTATGTAGTTTGGTTCTGTCTTAGATAAATAAGCTGCTCTACTTATATTTCATGCAACTGGCTGTTTGTCATAAACGTCACACTTTCAGGTGCAGGATCAATCTTAGCGGTCTCTCTATTATCAGAGAAAGTTGTTAACTGCTGGAAATCATAAACACACACTATGTATATATAGTGAGCTACACACTATGTACTATGTACATATATATATGTATCGCTGCTGTTGGAACAAAACCTTGCATTTCCAAAATGGTAACTTTACAGGAGAAGGAAAAAACTTTACACTTTACTCTTACTGTAAGTCAATGGAACCGGAATTTATTTCATTCATCATGAAATTAAAAAAATGGACAAAAATGGAGATACAAGGTTTTGTTCTGACAGCAGTGATACACATATGTATGTGTGTGTGTGTGTGTGTGTGTGTGGTCAAAGGTCAAAGGCCAGCTGAAGTCAGAGGGTCAGTTTCCCTCTTCATTACATATTCACTCTCTCTGCTCTTTATATATTCAGATTAGGAACCAATCCAGCTACACACAAACCACTGATTACCAAACATGAGAAATAACAGTTACTTACAGAACTCTACATCACGTCACACTGACACGGCCATGCTGTAAACATGTCATGGCAGATATCACATGATATCATGTGGTCATCACTTACTTAATGATTTATATAACGAAACATGGTGTAATGCTATAAAGTACATTTTACATTTGAAACCTCCATTTTTGTGTCTTTTTGGTCCTTTACCCTCCACAAACATTGCACTTTGACCCCCAAAGACAACGAGTTTGGGCACCGTCTACAGTGATGACATTTTGTATGGTTATACCTTTAGTGAGAATCAAACAGCATTCTTTTTCAATCACATGTAACATTCATACCTTTATTGACATTCAAATTTGGATTTTCTAAAAGCTCACTTTTTAGCCATATGATCTGATCAATTTGAAATAAATCTTCAGAGTGATGCGCAAGAGAGCTCAGAGAACATATGCACCAAATTTAACATTTCAGATACAAACACTGATGAATGAATGAATGAATGAATGAATGAATAAGTCATAGTAGTTACTAAATGACAAGCAATAATATTAAAAACCAAATGATAACCTTGGAGTTTAAGGGGTTACATTTGAGTACATCTAGTCAGATTATATATTTTGTTGATTTTCCAAGTGAAAACAAGTCATTTACAGAGACTAAAATATGGCATATTGTTATGAGTTTAACATATTGGGAAAAATATTATTATATATAAAATATTATTATTATTATTATAAAACATTAAATATAAAATGTGCCATAGCTTTTACACAGGACACATTTACACATGGTTTATTTATTTTAATTATTTACACTTTAACAAAACAAAGGAACTTTAGGGGCACCTAAACTTTTGCACAAAACTGTATAGAGTATAAAAGTTGGATAAAAGAGTAAATGTTGGTCTCTCAGTACCATGACCTTCTGAACAGTGACTAACAATGACAACAACAACAACAACACAGTAACATACACAGTAAGGTACATAAAACATCTGAAAAAATAAAATTAATAATAAATTTAAATGATTTTTAAAAATGACAAATGTGGATTTTAATCTGGATTTTAAAACATCTATCAAGCTTGTATTCTTAATATCATGTAAAGCACCAAAGTTTAGGAGCTCTATAGGAAAAAGATGATCAACCAACTGAGTTACAAGCAAGCAAAGTGTCTGTAGAGGCTCTAACGTTTCAATTAAATGGTAAGAGGCCGCTGATATGTGAAAACCCTACCGTATCTCAGCAGCACTCTGACTCCAAACAGTCCTGTCTTGCGGCCAGTCCAGTCCCGCAAATAAAGAATGGACACAAGCGCCGGCAGCCTCAGCCCACCATAGGTCCAGGGTGTGGGGAGTGGCCGAATGGAGGCTGAGAGAGAAAGAGGAGGAGGGAGAGCAATGCTACAGCTTTAATCAATAGCGCCAATCAATACTGGCAATCTATCAGACTGATCAATACCCTGCTCAGAACGAAAAACACCCTGCAATCAATACATCAATAGATCAATCACAGGGGCCGAATGATTCTGCTGATCAATAAGCCAAAAAGAACTGCATTTTCCAAAACATTCACACCTCTGCAGGGTTACTTTCAACCCATTCTTTTGTATCATTAAACCGTAAAGCTTTTGAGATTTACTGTCTAGAACTCTAGTGGTACCTTGAATGTTGTGATTAATAATGAGTAAAGACAATTATTCAATAAAAAAGTAAAAGGTTTTCTGATGAAATTCCAAGAATTCAAGAATTATTAAGAAATGTGTTTTGGGGATTTGGTGACCTCTCTGGTGGAAATGTGCAATTGCATGCAATATCAGAAAACTACACATGAGCCTAAACAACTAAACATAATATTTTTCTATATGTAGTTTGTCAACTCTTCACCTTTATTACAGCGACCATTCTTTTTCTGGCTTTCAGTTTTTCAAAGAAATCTGCTGGGATATTTTTCCTTCAAAGTTCAGTCTTAGAAGTTGGTTGCATTTTCTGCTTCTCATGATCCAGTTAATCCCAAACACATTCAGTGATATTGATGTCTGGACTCTGGAGTGATCAGTTCATTGCTTTGACAACACCAGCAGCTTCTTTGTTTGATGTATCTGTCTACTTTTCTCAGTGAGGCTTCTTGACAGCTACACATCCTTTCAGACCCACAGCACTCGTCTTCTCACAGTAGAAGGATGGACAGAAACACCTGTGGATGTTTTCAGATCTGAAGCAGCTTATTTTTTTCTTCTCTCTCAAAGATGAAAGTTTTAAGTGCTGTTTATCTGATGGGGACAGTTGTGGTGTCTACCAGGCAGCTTCAAATCATTTTGAACTTTAGTTTTGAAAACTCTTGTTTTTTAATAGTTATTTTCCTTTGACTTTTTTCCTTACGCAAGTGGGTTATTTTACATCTAATCTCCTAAAAAATATATTAATATAAATATATAAATATTCTCTTTCTGTGGTTTCCTTTGTCTCACTCTGTCTCCCATTCTCTCTCTCTCTCTCTCTCTCTCTCTCTCTCTCTCTCTCTCTTGCTCTCTCTCTCTCTCTCTTACACAGTGTAATGCTACATGCCTTAATACACAATATATTTAATAAGGTTTAATACATAGTAGCTTTCAATGCCACTATGAGACTCTGATAGCAAAATGAGCTCATGCATACATCTGCCTGTTCCAGGCCATTAATGTGATATTGACAAGAAAACTCATAAATGTTTAATTTCACAGATGCCCGTATGTGTTGCTATTCTGTCTCTGATGGGGATTATACAGGCTGTACATTAAAACTGGTCAAATAAGGGTAAATTTACTGTGGGTTACAAACTGCAGGTTTATCAGTTTGTTTTGTCTGAAATGTTCTAAGCAGCCGTCTGTTTTGTCTCCTTGTACATTCTGGGCAACATGGCTGCATTGATTGCATGGATCCTATTGACTGCAATGAAAAGATTGATGGCAGTGCTTCTGTGTCAGCTATATTGATTTTCCCCAGTTACGTTGCTATGGCAACCAAAACCAAGGGTGACCTGCAAGATAAATGTAAACATTAAGACGGTGAAGAGCAAGTTTGGGGGTCATTCCTCCCCACAGTTATAATAAATGATTGGTTGTTATATTACAATTATTATATATGTCACTTGGTGATTAAAAAAAGGTTTAAAACCCTTCAAAACTGTGATGCTAAATAGTTTGCAAAATGTAATTCACATATAAAATAGGCCTATTAAACCATTAAATGCCTGTTTTTCACTTTTGTGTGAGATGTTTACAAATTAAAAGATTGCATTTAAATACAAAATGATACGTGAAAAACACAAAAATGATTGACCACTTATAAATCATGAACTAATGACTTTCCTTGCTAATAGGACACATACTGACAAAAAAGCTAATGGCATTCTGCATGTTTTGGCCTCAAGTATTCTTCTGAAACTCTTTTACACCTATATCTATTAGTTTCCTTCATTTTTAAGCACTTTTTGAATATTCCTTCAGCACATCTAAGGTTATCACAGTATAATGTGTAATACTGAACACAGCAAAGTACCACTGTCTGACCTCTCTTTAAGCCTTACAATGAAACAGCTTGTTTTTGTTACTTGTGCCCTTGGCCATAACTAGGATCAAAATTTTAGTGAGGTCCATTTTGCCGGAAAGTGACCTACACCACATAGTAAATAAAATGACTGCTGAATACTGATTGAACTGCCAATGTATCTTATTTTTTACCAAATCATTGTTCCTTTTTCACCCATTTATAATTGTTATGTTTATTTTTCATCTAATCACTAATATGAGCAACTACCAAGCTTGCAGCCTAAATGGAGCAGATGGAGGTAGACTAAAGCATGTTCATTTAGCTAGTAATTTTACAAGTGGTCCAAAAAATTAATTATTGGGTTTGCATTTTACAAGCATAATCTGTGAGTTACACTCAAAAATTCTCACATTTACATTATAGCTGTGTATGTTAGTCTGTAGTGTGTCTGCTGCATACCTGAACATCTCAAGAAGTCAAAGTCACTCAGGGTAGCGTTAACATAGCATCTTGTACAGAGATAAACATAGTGGGGCTGTTACGTCTGTGACCAAAGCACAGCTGTTCTGAGATTCACTACCTGATTGAACAGTCTCATCACTGTTTCTACAACTTATTGAAACCCTTCAGAAACTTCAGAGGTTGTTTTTTCCCTTTTTACCTGAGGACCTTGGTGTCATCATGTCAGTTACAGACATGATGGGTGCTGATAATGAACTGAGGGCTTGAAGCAATGGCAGATAGCAATGGTGATTGGAGGGCTAAGAAAACAAGGTGGAGCTTGTCAGAGAGCGTAATGGTTTTGATTGGCCATAATACAGTGACAGCAATCATAGAAAACACAGATCTTAAAAAATGCAGTTTAATACATATTCTATCCTCATTTGATTGGGTAGGCCTGTGATACCTGCGGCTTTGCCTCTGCGTAGGCTATTGCATTATCAGAATGCCGCTGTTTTAATATTATATCTCATAAATGGAGATATGTAAACAACCCTTCTGAGTCTACCAAGGTCCAGACCTCAGTGTCATCATAGTTAGTTACGGCCGTGACTGTGCCCTTAAGACTGATATGTGTAAATTTACTCACTTTTGATTGCTTGCTGGGCTAAAACACTCATAATTTCAGACTGATTGGGTGGGGCTAAACTGCTGTAGGCTGAATATGCCAATGTATGTAGACATGGTTTTTTTCATAAAAAAAAATCAAAATGGGCCATTTTACTTAGTTCTATATATGGACAGTATGGAAAGCATGGACTGGGGTAGTAAATGGTATGCTTTGAAACTTTTTATTTTATATACAACATCAAGTATGTAAAAAATAGTGGAAAAAAACAGTGGAAAACATGTTTTTCCATGATATGTGTCCTTTAAATAAAGAATTTATAGTATTGAGAGTTTGAGTACTGAGTTGTTTACCGTTTTGTAGTATTGCAAAAGTAACTTTCAATACTTCATACAACACTACATCTCATATACTCGTGCTATAAACCTTGCTGAAAGTTTATGATTAAAGGAATAGTTATCCATAACACTTACCCATTATAACACTTAAACAAATTAAGTTATATAGCAGGCCTATAAAGAGTGGACTAAGGCATTCCAGTCCAATCACTGTGATGATATCTGAAATAGCCACAGGGCTGTCCCGATAATTTGCAGTTGGAGTTAGTCCTATTCAGTGAATTGTTTTGGCATATGTGACATTGGCTGGGGCTCACACCCCACCCCCCATCCCATCTACTGTATAACAATGGCTCCATTTGTCTGAGTATTAATAGTAGTTTGATCCCCTTCGCCTTCTGCTTCCAGACTGTTACGTACACACATGTACACTAGTACTGCGTGGCATGCAAAGCATCAGTAGCTATTTGAGTCTGAAACTGGGAATAACTCACTTAAGACAGCTGGAGATAAGTATGAGAATACAATGAGAGAAAGTAGACTGTAGAGGCATCATGACATAATGAAACTATCATTTTAGGCTTAGGCTAAAAACCATTGATTTTATTCTATGTTAACCACTATTCTAACTTGTATACAGTAATACAGGTCGTAGGCCAGTGTAAGATTCACGTTTACTACATTTAGCAGACTCTCTTATTCAGAATGACTCACAGAAGTGCTTTATTGCCCAACTAGAGAATGAATCCTAGCTTGTACAAATAGGTTAGGGTCCAAGCTACTCCGAGCTAAGGTACTGCCAGAAACAGTGCTGGTACCTAGAAAGGAAGATAAATAATATAGACATTTAGATAGTGTAATACAGGACATTTTAATGAAGTAATCTTTTGTGGTGAGTTACACTGCCCTTACTAGAAAAAAAAAGTACAGACCAGCATAACTGTTTACCAGTAAAACCAACATATTGTCGTTTTTGTGCAAAACCCTTGAATTTTATCATGAACAGACCAAAGGAAATGCTTCAAATTTACTTCTATTACAAGTTAAGAAAGTTTCCCTTCTACTAGTTTTTCCATCTCCTATAAAGTTACCATTCTGAAGATACAAGGTTTTGTATGCTGGTCAGCAGCAATGGTAGCTGCTATGCTGATCACAAGCAAAACAAGCATATGTTGTGTTTTGAATGCTAGCATGCTAGCATGACCATGATGAGTGATTAGAAAAGCATAAACCAGTTTAGACCAGCATGGAATTCATGGTGCTTTAAGCTGGTTTTTAGGCGTTGGTAATGCCACTACTGTGTTGGAAAAAAGAACTATAATGATTTACTATGAAAACATTAGCTAAGCGCCCTAGTTTGCCTGGCTGTGAGAAGCTTGTGCTAACAGCAGACATGCTAACATGCTGACAGGAGTAAAGTAGCTAGCACTAACTAATTTGTGTCGTTTCACAGTTCTTGAATTCATTTGACTTTATCTTAAAAGATTTCAGCTTGACACCCTTATCAGCTTACAACCTACACAAGGGTACCCCCAATGATTAGCTTACAACTTACATAAGGGTACTCTCAAGGATTAGCCTTGAAACTCAAGGAATTAGCCTCCAGGAATTATAATAATTCAATTCCTGTTTACATTTTTTTAAAGACTAAAATTATAGTGGTGAATATTAACATTTAACATGTCTCATATTTGACAGTGCTGTAAACAGAAAAAGCTCTATGCTTTGCGAGCCAGAGCAAACTAGATAAACTAGCTAGCTAATTACATGAGCAGCAAAGGAGACCATGATGGTGGGTTTTTGCCATGATTTAATGAAATGTGCCAGAATAATAGCTTCATATGTAACCACAAGTAGGTGACTGTTGTCAAAGGGAGTTTGCAACCCAGAAGGATGAAGTAAATTACTAAATAGTCTAAAAAACTGACCAATGAAGGGCTTATATTTTATGTTTAGTCTGTAAGCTTAGTTGCCCAGCTAAAAAGGCCTGCACAGACCAACACAAATTCTTAGCCGGTCTAAGCTGGTTTATGTTGGTTTATGCAGGTCTGGTTCTGGTTAAGCTGGTCACCCAGCAAGGTCATGCTGGTTGACCAGTATACCAGCATCCTAAACAAAAATATGCTGGTTTTGCTGGTGACCAGCCTGCTGACCAGCACGCTGACTACAACATATGCTGGTTGAGTTGATGACCAGCTAATCTGGTCTATGCTGGTTCTTCTAGCAGGGTGATCAGGTCTGAACAGTATTGCTCTTCCAGCCCAAAGCCCTACTTGAAAAGATTCCTTTGGAGGGTCCACAGGGTCTGTTTTGACTTCATAAAACTGTCAGACTTAGACAGGAGACTGGCTAGACATGAAGGGAGCAATCCCGAATCTCCCCAGGGTCCTCTTATTAATCTCCAAAGCCTGGTATCCTGTTATTCTAAACCACTGTTGTCCCAACCCCAAGAGCCTGGGGTTTTACGAAAGGAGGGGAGACAGGAGGGCATAGTGTGGGGGTCATCATTTACCTGTCACTTCCTAAAGAGGACATGGGTTATTTATATCGTCCAGTAGAGAGGGACATGGCGGGGCTACATAAGACCTTCCGTCTGCGCCCCATTGTCCAGCTGCATTTTGGGAATCCCTCATTGTTCTACCAGCCTCCGCCCAGCTACAGTCATGGTGAGTGGCCAACTGGCCAAGCCAATGTGATGCATGGGTCTGTCAGCTGAATTTAGGATGGAAATGGACAGTAGTGTAAGAAAAAGAATAAGACAAGAGGAGAACAAAGGTACAGATAGTTGGTTACCATATACTGTTTAGCTGATTAAAGGAATACTACAGTGTTTATCAACCTAAGCTTTACCTGTTGCATCTGTAGCATTCAGTCATTTACCACAGACAATAATTTTGATGTGTTTACCTTTATGATGCAGTTGTAGCAGATATAGATCAGATTGAAAAACACTGGACTGTTCTTTTAATGTAAAGTACATTGAGGCAAACTACAAACTGAGGTGGAATTCTTGGGCAAGTACATTAAAAAAGTTGTAAAGTTGGCATCTTAAGGACTTTTTTTAAAGGCATCGGAGATATACTGGTATAAGAGTGAATTTAGAAAACAGATTTTGGTCCTAAAATCTAATTGGCTGAGCCACGTTCGAAGCCATCATGAAATACTCAGTATGCACACATCTATGTCTGCCTCACAACAACTGAATTCTGTATTAAAGGGCCCATATCCTAATTTTTAATGACCCATTTTTAAATGACCATTTTCCAACCTCTCTTTATCCTTTAGAATCACACATGCTGTTTTTTACTATGACTTTAAGACAATATGTAAATTATCTCTGCATTGATTGGCTGCCCTGTAATGTGCCTCATTCAAAAAAGAGTCCAAGCTAAAACATGTCTTATATCTTATAACTTTCACGTAAACAGGCAGACCTAAACTGTTGTAGAACAGATAGGTGGATGTATGTAATTATGTTGTGTTTTTGTGACATCACCGAGAGAGAGTTATTGCACAGCATAGTTTTTATGTAGGTTTGTATGGACTTGGGAGTGAATGGTATATTTTGAAACTTTAACAATGATTGTATACTACTTCAAAAACTTTTATTTAAAAAAAGCAAGGAAAATTGGGTTTTATGGGATATGGGCCCTTTAATGTGCCAAGTCACTAACAGCCATTATTCTGTGGACTGTTAGGCTTTTTTTAAACTAAGGTCCTGCCAAAAAACTTTTTACTTAACTACGCTAAAAGATAGCAGACTAAAGAGGCTAAAAGACAGCTAGCAGGCTAAACCTCTCATATTGTTATTAACTGTTTACTGAATGATTCACTGCAAAACTACAACATAAAAAGTAAATAATGTGTTATTTGAATGTCTTACATGTTTAAAATGTCTGAACTTTGTGGTAAATTCTAACCTAAGTACTGTTAAACCCAGTGTGGGAAAACGAATGTGCAGCACCATTAGCTTGACACTAACACAACCGGAAATCACATAGAGGCGCTAGTGGAAATTAGCATTATCGTTGTGGTGGCAAATTGATGAGGAAAAACTAGTTAAGAAGATTTCTGCATTGAACACTGTTATATTTTTACTGTTATATGAGAAATAATTATGTTGTGCCTGAGAACGTTTTGATTTTTTGTTCTCTTCGTTTTTTGGTGTTGCGTATACTGTTGTGTTGTCGCTAAATGTGTTAGCTAACATAAGGAAGTTTCTACAGTGTTTATTATTTGCCATGATATTCTGCTGAAAAAACATTCCAAGCTGATCTAAACTGGTTTAAGCTGGTTTATGCTGGTCAGGTGATGGTTTAGCTGGTCACCAAGCAATGTTTATGCTGGTTGACCAGCATACCAGCATCCAAAACACAAGATATGCTGGTTTTGGTGGTGCCCAGCCTAATAACTTCCATTGCTGCTGACCAGCATACCAGCATCCAAAACACAACTGGTTCAGCTGGTGATCAGCTATGGTGGTCTATGCTGTATTTTTCTAGCGGGCTACTCTGAAGCACATCTCTAAAATCTCATCTACAGGCACCGAAAAAGGCAAAGAAGCGGGCAGCAGAGGGCGCCAACTCCAACGTCTTCTCCATGTTTGAACAAGCTCAGATCCAGGAATTCAAAGAGGTCAGAATTTTCCCACCTCCTTTTCACTTTCTCTGTCTTTCTCGGCCTCACATCCCTCCTTTCATCCATCATTTCCCTCTTGGTGACTGTGACCTGCCACCCCCTGCAATATCTCTCTGTCCGTGCCATTGACAGTCTCTCTGTTAGTCTCTGTGTGGTATGTAGAGCATGTTCCTTTTGCGGCATGCTCTGGGTGGTGAAGGGTGACACCCTCGTAAATCTCCAAAGCCTGTCAGCAGTGATTACACACGGGATGGAATGATAGCACTGCTCGGTCTGTCCAAGAGATCAGAGAAAATGAAATGCTCTGTAATAGTAACGGCAGGGAAATGAATGATATATTTCAGCAGTTCCTTATTTCACAGTTACATACACTTTTGCTGTCTTAAAGGGGAATTCCACCGATTTTTCAAAATTTCAGTAAAATTCAATCATTGAGATATTAACAGAGTCATTCAGAGTGGTTTGATATGAAATGGTTCATCGTGGAGAAACTGACTGACTCTGACTTTTTTACAGTGATGGTGATAGGAACCAGCCACACACTTTATTTACTATCCAAAACCACCAGTGAACCTGCATGTGTCTTCTGAGTTTTGTATGTAATGCTGATTATAGTAAAATAGCAGTAAATATAAAAGCAACAATGTTTATTTGCGGTAGTTTTTTGCCTTACAGCACCCTGCATGCGCCTCTCCACCATGAATGGGTTTGGAAAATACGTTTCAGCCCCAAAATCTTATCTCGAAACTAACGTCAAACAATGCCTCAAGAACAAGATAGTGTGTTTGTAACCATTTCACACAATACCTTTCTGTGAGGGAGCTTTGAGAGGCATTAAACCCTTCAGATGTCTGGTTCCTATCACCACCACTGTAAACAATTCTGACTCAGCAAGGAAAAAACAGTTGAAAGACTATATTGGAGGGCAATGGGTGCTGAAGCAACTGCCCATTGACTTGTATTGTAAGTGTGCTTTAAAGGGCCCATATTGTACATTTTTTTTGTCATTTATCTTTCCCCTGAGCACCGTTTATGATGTTTGTGTAGGTTTATGCACCCAAAACAGTCATAATGCATTTTGCATGACCATTTTTTTTCAAGTTTTCTTTATCTCTCACATACATCAGACTGTTTTTATACTGTACCTTTAGGAATTAAATATGTAAAAGACCTCTGTTCTGTTTAGCTGTCATATATTATGCCTCATCCAAAAATCTGCCTGGGCTGAAATTCTCCTTATAGGTTCAGCAAGATTGGCCGGAACTAAACTGCTATAGGCTGAATAGGTGGACATACGTAAAAGTATTAGTTAACATGGTTATTTGCAACCTTGTTGCAGTATATGGACCGTATGAACTCAATCGTCCATTTTAATTGTCCATGTTAATGGACAGTGTGGTACACATCTGGCGGACAGGTTGAAAAACACTGGAATATTCCTTCAAATGTCATAGAATCGTAGCCACCAAGGTCTGAAGAGCTTGTTTGTCTTTGTGTTGGCAGGCTTTCACCATCATGGACCAGAACAGAGATGGCTTCATTGACAAAAATGACCTGAGGGACACCTTTGCAGCTCTAGGTTGGTTTAGGCAAGTTTCTCAACAGACTGAGGACAGAAATCTCAACAAGAGAAAATAGATATCTCAGTCTGATACATAGGCCTTTCATTCATTTGAAAAGTGCTGGAGTAGTCCTTTAACTTATAGTGCCCATATACTGAGCTCTGTTCTGATTGGCTGCCCTGTACTCTGCTGCATTCAAAAGGTAGTACTCTGTAGAACTTCAGTGTGAGTGGGCGGAGCTAAACTGCTGTAGGCTGAATAGGCAACGTACAGCCATATGCAAACGTTTGGGTGCAGTTCTGCACATTTTAATGCACAATTGCTGTTTCTTTGCTGAATTGAACACAAAATGTGTCCAGAAGTTATATCACATTTTATATTTTGTTTTTTTCAAATAAACAGAGTTAGTGCGCTAATATTTGCAGAAGAATGCCCTATGTCCGTTAAGTTTGTGCCTTGTAGGGAATGTGTTAAGTTACTTTCACTTATAAAACCAACATAATATGTCGTTTGACCAGAGTTGTTTACATTTTTGTATAAAACTGTATTAAAATGCTTGTTTTTCAATATATGGACTGGGGAGTGAATAGTAAGTTTGGAGATGTTTTAGTTGTTTTTAGACACTACATTATATGAAAATTTGTTCTGACATGGGCCCTTCAGCAAATCAAAAAACTGAAACAATCCCAAAGTATCATTTACACAACACCACAAATACCAGTGGTCCCCATTTTCTTGTTCTTTCTGGAATAACAGGGCGCCTCAATGTAAAGCAGGAGGAGATCGACGAGATGCTGAAAGAAGCCTCTGGACCCATCAACTTCACCGTGTTCCTCACCATGTTTGGAGAGAAGCTTAAGGGTAAGCAATCGAGATACAGAAAGAGTGATGGATTTGCTTGATTTAATTGTGTACTTAATTTTCCCAAGTATTAATAAAGTACACATTTGAATCAAGACGACTCGATGCACCACTTTTTTCAGTCCAGTAGTCTTTCTGTCAATAACGAGAGATTGTAATGATCCATAAACACTGAGCTGTAAACCCTGCAGGAGCTGATCCAGAGGAGACCATCCTCAATGCCTTCAAAGTCTTTGACCCCGAGGGGAAAGGTGTCCTGCGGAAGGAGTAGTGAGTAGTGGTGTCTGTTGTTTGTAGAATTTATCCATTTGAAATACCGGTTGGGGAGTCTTCTAATGAAAACTCTTCTTGTCTGTATTCCTGTGTTATTTCTAGTATTACTGAGATGCTGACCACACAGGCTGACAGGTTCTCGAAAGATGAGGTAAGACAAGACCATTGTCCAAGATGTGGTGCCGAGAAGGCCTATAAAGCCACTGTATATAGATAGCAGTGTCCAAGAATGAAGGAATTCTGAGAGGAGTTCCAAGATATTAGTGGTGTTTAAAAGCCAAGGCAGCAGCTGACGTCAGAGAGCCCTTGCTAGTACGGCATATGAGGGATTCTCTTCATTGCTTGGTCACACCTAATCAAGCCGGCCTTAGGCTGTAACAAGGTGGCATGTCTTACTACAGTAAGCAATGTGAATAACACCAGTATACCCAACATTGTGTCAAGGGGCCTCATTCACCAACCATCTTAATAAGACATTTCTTCTTAAAACCCACTCATGCAATTTTCACAAAGATTCTGACACTCACCAGTGTTTTCTTATTCAGGATTTATTCTTAGGTAATAACAGAATCTACACACACTCAAGAGCACAAAGGTGTGAACAGTTCTGTGGTTTAACAAGGTGTCATGGATCCGACATAGACTTTTTTCTTAGGATCTTTATCAAGAACAAATTTAAGGACAAACTTAGGAGGATTTTGGTGAATGAGGCCCATAGTTCTAATATAGGTGAGTAGTATGAGGTCGTGTCTGCAACGCTCAGACAATAAGCTAAATTGCTCCTAAGTTCACTGAGGCCTGTCTAGCTGTCTACTGAAAAATCTTGACCTCTTTATGACTTTTGGTGAGCCTAACCATGACCTTAATCAACGCTTTTTAATGTTTCCTTGCCATCTTGGCATTTCCACAACTTATCATATTGAGATCTGATGTATTATATAAAAGCTTGAGGGAATGTAGGACCCAGGGAGCAAAGAATAGATATGCTTCCTGTTATATTCTTCACAAACTACTATATGCTACCAGCATGGTTTATTTATTTCACAATGACTGTGTATACAACTTGCATTTAACTATCAAATCTGGCGCGGCAGCATCGCCAATGTTTCCACCATTTTTCAAATGGTTTTCAAGAACCTGTGGTGCGCGTTAATCAATATGGGCAGTTTGAAGGTCTGGAAGGATCCATCATCTGATTCCCTTGAATTGTTAGGAATGAAGGTGGGTTTCTCAGCTGCATTTGAAGGATCCTACAAAATGGGTCAGGCTTCAGGAACACAGCGGCCGATAAATGCTGCCTACATCCTTGGTTTTGAGACACATCTATATCATGTCAGACTCAAATTGAAGCCTACATTTATACTTATTCTTTATCCTGGAGATCATGTAACAGAACATGAAGAACAAAGAACAAGAACAAAAGAACAAGAACAAAAGCTTGTAGATAGATGCAAACAGAGTGATTGCATTAATTTGGGTAAAAAGATGGTTAAAACAAGCACAATGGCTTAAACCAACCATGTGAAACTGGGGACATTCCAGGCCAAAGTGCTGCAGAGATTAACATTTACCCTCATCTAACGCTCTGAATTCAGTGAAGGTCTAATTAGCTGATGAGCTAAATCAGGTGTGTTTAATGAGGCAGGGTGCTGAAGTCTGCAGTGTTTTGTCCTATGAGGACTGGAGCCTGACACATGTGGTTTAAATGGTTTAACCTTTCTAGATCGCTGTACTGGTAAAGGCACACTTCCAGTTTTGACTCATCATTTTTATCAGGATTTGATTCCCGCAAACTATTTTATGATCAGTTATTTACAGCGGTTATGATCATCTCTTTTGCAACATTAGCACCAAATGAGCAAAGCCCAGCAAATCTGTGGGTTCTTATCTTCAAAGCCTTGCCGCTCTCCACAGAGACTATAATCCAAAACATGTGGCCTTGATAACAGAAATCAGTTTAGAGATTTATGAGTCAGACAGAAATAAACTAGCCCCTGTTACTCTGTGTCAATAATCCACGCCATTATTCTGACTTGAGAGTGTTCCTTTTCAAATGAGGCCAAGATCACATCTGTCGCTCAAAGTATGTGGGAGCAGTGCTCCTTTCACTTTGGGTATGCTGTTTCAGTCAAAAATGGGGCGACAGTTAAAAGTTTAAACTGTTTACTACCAGGAAAAAAGTCACAGGAACTGGTCGGCATCTGGGTGTCTAATAACCTTTTAAATACCACATAAAAACAATAATCTATCACAAATCAATAGCAAATGACAACAGGAACAAAGTTTACTTTTCTCCTGCTGCAGTGGTGATACATGTTTGGCAGTGTGTTTATGTGAAATAATAAATCTTTATCTTCTTTATCATCTTCATCATCAGATAGAGCAGATGTTCACCGCCTTCCCCCCAGATGTTTCAGGCAACCTCGACTACAAGAACTTGGTCCACATCATCACCCACGGAGAGGAAAAGGACCAGGAGTAAAGCTTCGGCCTGTTTCGTCCTGCCACTGACCGCTGCCCCCTCACCAACTGCTGATTCTGCTAATGGCTGTAAGGTTTTCTTCAGCTCATCCAGAATAGAGGACAAGAGCCAAAAAGTCCCTGCAAAATGATGTGTTGTTTTTATATATAATCATGATTCTTTGCTTGTAAAATAAACAGCTTTTGCACATTTGGCTTTATTTTATCTTTTGATTTTTCCTCTCATGTTTCTATTTATCTGATAATGTATATCTAGAAAGCTGTAACATTACTGAAGTGAGTGCTGATGGAATGGATTATCTTCTCATGAAACAACATGTCTCTTCTCTTCTTTTTCTGTTTTGAAAATCAAATAAAATTAATTTCACATAAATTTCTTTGGCTCATCATCTTGACCTTAATAGCCTTCAGCCATCGTGTCTATTCAGAATTTGTTATTACCGTAACCATAGAAAGAGCTGTAATGTAACCATGGAGATGGGTGTAGTGTAACATTAAGAAAACTGGAGTGTAACCGTGGAAATGTGTGTAGGGTAACCATGGAAATAGCTGTAGCATAATCATGGAAATTGGTGTAGCGAAATTGTGGAAATAGCTGTAGCGTTACCATGGAAATGGGTGTGATGTAATCATGAAAATAGCTGTGGTGTAACTATGGAAATTTTAGCGTTACGACAAAAATATTTGTAACAAAATTATGAAAATAGCTGCAGCAAAACCATGAAAATAGTTGTAGTTGTAGAATAACAATAGAAATTTAAACTAGATTAAACTACACCGGTGTATCGTAACCATGCACGGTGTTACAAAATCATGAAAATAGCTGTAACGTAACCATGGAAATGGGTGTAGCATAATCATGAAAATAGTTTTAAAATAACCAAAATCATACAGAGCTGTAGCTTAACCATAGAATGAATGTAGCATTTTGAAAAGTAGGCATGGGGTAATTTCCGTATAAGGGAAAATCTAAAATCTAGAGCGGTACTAAAAGACCAGAGTAAATCGGGGCAGGGGACGTTCTAGTTCAGTGTAAATAGGGGTGGGGAGACAAGCTAGAACAGCGGGAGTGGAGAAAAACATTCTAGAACAGTTTGAACGGATAGAGAACATTCTAGCATGAAAGGGGCAGAACTTTCTAGAACAGTGTAAATGGAATAGAACATTCTAGAACTGTGTGTATGGAGGAAAACATTCCTAAACATCTTAACTGGAGTAGGACATTCTAGACGAGTGTGAATGGCAAAGAACGTTCTAGAACGGTGTGTATGGAGGAAAACATTCTAGAGCAGTTTGAATTTAGGATACCATTCTAGAACAGTTTGTGGGGAGTAGAACATTCTAGAACAGTGTGTAGGGAGGAGGACGTTCTAGAACAGTGTGAATGGAAGAGAACATTCTAGAACAGCCTGAATGGGAGGTGTTCTAGAACAGTATGATTATGAAGAGAATGATCACACACAGCTAGGCCACACCAACTAAACTGTGCTCTGTTGGTGTTTATGTGGTCAGTGTGCTGGCCTTGTTGGTGTTTATGTGGTCAGTGTGCTGGCCTTGTTGGTGTTTATGTGGTCAGTGTGCTGGCCTTGTTGGTGTTTATGTGGTCGGTGTGCTGCCCTTGTTGATGTTTATATGGTCAGTGTGCTGGCCTTATTTATATAGTCAGTGTGCTGGCCTTGTTGGTGTTTGTGTGGTCAGTGTGCTGGTCTTGTTTATATGGTCAGTGTGCTGGCCTTGTTGGTGTTTATATGGTCAGTGTGCTGGCCTTGTTGGTGTTTGTTTGGTCAGTGTGCTGGCCTTGTTGGTGTTTGTTTGGTCAGTGTGCTGGCCTCAGTGGTCAGTGTGACTGTAGAGCAGTGGTGCTGTGGTCCTCTGGGTTGAGTGATGACGCTAACAGGTGTTTGTGGACTCGTCTTTTGTCTTACAGGGATGAAGACAAAGCCCTGCGCTGTTATTTCTGTGCTCATGCTGACGTGTTCGCTGTAACGTTATACTCACTAAAGCAACAGAGAGGGACAGCGGGCAGCCTCCGGCTGATCCTACTGTCATTAACACTCGAGAGTGGACGCTCCATCAGGCCGAGAGACCTTGAGGTTAAGTCCTATTGTAAGAGACTCCTGGGGCACTATGAAGAGTGACATTCGTGGAGGATACCTGATCGTCCGTTGGGGCACAAACCGAATCAGAGCATCAAAGGCAGGTTTCCTCATGTTTCAGATAAAGTAAAGGTTAACTAACCGGATGATACTGACCTGATATTGACCAGAGACGTTGGCAGTGCACTGGGCAGCAGAAGATTCCAGGGTGGCAGCTGCTGCTCTTAAATTCAGACTTCACCAGATCTCCATCATGCAACTCCTTCAACTATAACAGAGAGAGAGAGAGAGAGAGAGAGAGAGAGAGAGAGAGAGATAAAGGAAGAGAAAGGCAGAGAAAGAAAGGTGGAGAGAAAATGAGAGAGAGTGCAAGAGGGAGAAAGATAAAGGAAGAAGGAAGAAGATAATCCTTCAGAGAGAGCGAGAAAAAGAGAGAGAGAGAGAGAGAGAGAGAAATAGATGGGAGAGACAGTAAGATAAAGTAGGGAAAAGGAGAAAAAGAATGAGAAAGAAAGTGGGAGAGAGAGAGAGTGAGTGAGTGAGAGAGAGAGAGAGAGAGAGAGAGAGAGAGAGAGAGAGAGGTCAGTAAGATAAAGGAAGAGAAAGGCAGAGAAAGGAAGGGGAGAGAAAATGAGAGAGTAAAGCAGATAATAATTCAACGAAAGGGAGAGGTGGGAGAGAGAGGTGGTAGAGAGAGCAAGATAAAATAGGGGGGGGAAAGGGGGAAAAGAATGAGAAAGAAAGTGGGGGAAGAGAGTGAGAGAGAGCAAGCGAGAGAGGTCAGTAAGATAAAGGAAGAGAAAGGCAGAGAAAGAAAGGTGGAGAGGGAGAAAAAGAGAGAAAAGGAGAGAGAGAAAGAGCGAGGAAAATAAAGGAAGAGGATAATACCTCGAAGGGAGAGAGAGAGAGAGAGAGAGAGAGAGAGAGAGAGAGAGAGAGAGAGAGAGCAGTTATTATGCAGTTATTATAAGCTGGTTGTTAATGGTGGGTTATTGTGGGGTATCATGGTATAATTTATGATGATAATGATAATATAGCGCCCACCCCTTCTGAGCACATGTACACATACACATTATAATGAGGGCTGCACAATATATTGGTTGCTAACCATTGGTTGCTAGTGTCTGTGCCTTTGTGTTCTCCGTTACAGAAACACTGAGGAAAATCCCTAACAAGTACATTACTGTTGAGCATTTCACTCCAGTCCACCCTGAATGACTGTCTACATCTTTATTTGTGCAGAAATTTTGAAAAATCAGTGGAATCAATTCTGTAAATTAAAAACAAACCATATGAACTGCGTATTTGGATTACAGCAATGCTCTGTGATTGTGAAGTGCAGTATCAGTAGTGTAGATAAACAGCACTATACTGGAGACGCTGCTGCCAGATAATTACTGTAATTCTACAGACGAATGTTTTACAGTACGCAGATAGAGACGAGGTTTAGAAAGTGCTGAAGTATCCCCTTTACCAAACATCCGTATACCAAACATTCCTCACTGGAGTGTAGAATTCAGGACTGTTTGAAAAGGCAGTAAACATTGCACTGCACTTCTAACTGCTGGAGCTGTTTACATCTGAGAAATGACAGCGACACGCTGGCATCATGTCACCTTTCAATGGATTACAGCTTCTCTATTACTGTTTTCTCTACAGATGATAAATATTACATTGCCATAAATATTACATCACAGCATGTTGCCATTGGTAAGCTGTAATGCCATGACTTTAAAAATTCCCTACTATGCAGAGATAAGTTTAGACAATGCTGACATCTAGTGGCGATGCACTATAATGCAAGGAGCATTCATTCATTCAGGGAATATATATATATATATATGTATATAGATATAGATATAGATATATAGATAGATAGATATATAGATAGATATTGTGATAGGCTAAATATATATACAAAATCATTATTTATAGGGTACTTTCTATTGGTGAAATAAGAGCAGTGTCCGAAAAATCTGGCCAATCATTAAATATCATATAAGTGGAGTGAGTCAATTTCAGAATACTGTGCGTCCTCCATTTTTTCCTATGTAAAAAAATTAAGTTTGAATGAATGCTGTTACAAACACCATTAAATCGTTTAAAAACCCCTGGTTGGATATAGGATCTACAATCCTGCAAAGTTTTGTGGCTCTAGCTCGAAAGCTGTAGGAGTAGGATTGCAGATTTTTGACTATAGAATAACAGTAAGAAGAGGACAAATAAACATAAACATTGTTCTATGCAGAGGTGGTGCTAACTTCTTTTCACGTAAAATTTGATCAGGGATGTCTAAACTTTTGCTTACACCTGTATCTGTGGATGAGTGCGTTTATCCTGAGGTCAGCAGGTGGAGTGCAGGTTGAAGTAATTCTTAATGACATTAATATATAAAGATTTATACCTTTGTATCGATTTATAACCACTTATCCTACAGTAAACAGCCACATATTATTTTGGGGGTATTTTTGCCCTGTACTTGGGTTTTAATTAAATATGGGGATATTATTGCTCTTGTTCCCTTTAATTTACACTGCTTTGGACCAATCACTGGGTAGGATTTGATACATTAAAACTTTTATAGGTTTGTCTTTATACGGAAGTCCTGAGATGCCTTGAGGTAGTTATAATTTTTTGGATTGTTATTTTGGGATAACAAGTTTACTATCTTATCTCAAGATAACAAAATTATCTCGAAATAAGTTACTTATCTTGTTATCTCGAGACAACAAAAGTTGTTATCTTGAGATAATTAGTTATATATCTTGTTATCTCGAAACAATTGTTAAAATTGTGGTAAAATTGTTATCTTGGAACAATAAGTTACTTATTTTGTTATCTCAAGATAACAATCCAGAAAATTACAGCAACAGCTCATGGCCTATCCGAACTATCTTTAAGATAAAAGTAGAAAAAAATAAAAGAAACAATAGAAGGATGCTCAAAAAAGATGCTCACAGAAAAGAAGCTGAGACTTTCCTCCTTGGCCTCTTCATCCTTTGCTGCAGACATGTTTTCCAGACACTTCTGTAGTATAAGGCTGTGGAGTTTGTGTTTAAGCTTGGTCATCACGACACTGAAGAGTGCCACGTCCCTCTTACTGCGCTCCTGAATGGGATAACAGCGTTTCTGTAACTGTGCCTTTGAGACTGATACAGTGGGGGAAATAACTATTCAACATGTCGATATTTTTTTTTTCTGAAACGTTTCCAACGGAGCTGTTCATATGACATTCAGACCTGACATTGATATTAGCTCGAGTTCTTTTTCTGTGCTGAGTGGAACTTTTGTCAGTGTTCTGAAAAAATAATCCAACCTAGCAAGAGTCGCTATGGAAAATGCTTTTGTGGACACAAGAACCAACTTATTTATATATATCTTTATCTACCTATTCAGCCTACAGCAGTTTATCCCTTAAACTCAACCACTAAAAGGGCCGTATTAAAAAATCTCAGCAAATCTGTAGGCCAGTTTTTATTTCATTTTACTTAACATTTTGCCATGACTTGGACTGGCCATTGTTTATTTAAAATATGCCAAAACTGCAACAGCAAAATAGGCACTTGTTACTCATTTTAAAAATAATTCTAAATAAAAATGATTGTTTTAGGTAGATTTTTTAAAACTGCCTATTTGCTTGAACTAGACACCAGGCATCTTTTCTTTTTGTGTAACCGCTGACCCATAGATTGTTGGGGAAGGGGGTTGGAGCGCACATTATGCTGCAGTGCATGCTCGGGACTATATTGCAGGTCAGGGTGAACCGGGCTAAAAATTAAAATAATTTCGCAGGCCGAATGGGATTGTGCCATGGGCCTGACGTGGCCTGCGGGCCTTGTGTTTGACACACGGGTTCTAGGAAGTGTTTCAGCTCTGAGTGCTTTTTGAATGAAGCACATTCACTTTAGTTGATTGAAGCTTCCACGAAACTACATTTCACTTGTGTCGCATGAGGTAACGCCTGAAAACCTGACCTAGGAGTATAAGCGGCTTAGATAGTGTGTGCGTGTGTGTGTGTGTGTGTGTGTGTGTGTGTGTGTGTGTGTGTGTCTCTTTTTCTTGAAATAATGCTTTTTTTCATTAGCAATCTCCCAGACCTTTTCTTCTGGATCTTTTTGTGATGTATCAACCCACAATAAGTTAAATTATAAAAGGGGGAGAAACATCACAAAACATGTCGAATATGGGTTCTTCTTCTAGTTGTTAGCTATTTAAACAGCTATTTAAATGGCTGCTTTTACCATCATGTCACATTAGCCAGCTGTAACTCTATCAGCTTTGCTAGAATTGTGGCAAAGATGTAAATATAAGCTAAATAACACACTGCAGATGATTATATATAGTCACAATGATGCGACATATGAAAAAAACACTGTAATTTGTGTAACTACTGTACAGACTGAATGAGTTGAATGCAACCGGCAACTATAGCAAGAAAGCTTCACCAGCCTATAGGTGCCTATGTGGGTCCATACTTCAGTTTTTGCATGTGTCGCGCTGGTACGAGTGGATCAGACACAGCAGTGCTGCTGAAGTTTTTAAATAGTGTTCACTCACTCCTACCTTGTTTCTCCACCTTCTAGATGTGAAGTCAGAGACAGTAGCTCATCTGTTGCTGCACAGTTTGTGTTGGTCATCCTCTAGTTCTTCATCAGTGGTCACAGGGCACTGTTGGCTGGATATTTCTGGTTGGTGGACTATTTTCAGTCCAGCTGTGACACTGAGGTGTTTAAAAACTCCAGCAGCACTGCTGTATCTGATCCACTCAGACCAGCGCAACAAAAACTAACACACCACCACCATGTCAGTATCACAGCAGTGCTGAGAATGATCCACCACCCAAATCATCCCTGCTCTGTGGTGGTCCTGTGTGGGTTCCTGACCACTGAAGAACAGGGTAAAGAGGGCTAACAAAGCATGCAGAGAAACAGATGGACTACAGTCTGTAACTGTAGAACTACAAAGTGCTCCTATATAGTAAGTGGAGCTGATAAAATGGACAGTGAGTGTAGAAACAAGGAATTGGTGTTAATATTATGGCTGACTGGTGTTTAGATTAGTTTAGTTAGTGAGTAATAAGTCTTAAGATTAATGACTGAACAATAAGCCTTCAGCCAGCACAGGTCCTGAGAAGTATTGTGTTGAGAAGTAACTACTTCAGCAGGCCCTAAGTTTGTTGGTAATTTCTAGAGCCTGCGTGTCTATGGGTATCAGTATCAGGCTGAAATCAGCAGAAAATGTTGGGTCAGATATCAGATGGAAAAAAAAAGGGAATCTGATCTAATCCTGTGACAAATCTAACCCGAAACAGCACTGACTCACACTGTGTCATGTGATGTTGTTAGCTGTGTATTTCTTCCTGTGGGGTAATACACTGTTTGAGTAGACTGAGCCTACTTTTAGATGCTCATCTTAAAGGGGCATTCCAGCCTTAAACTAACATTTAATATGTTAATTTTCATGTAATTTAATGTTTTCTATCATTTTATCATCAGTTTTCTCACTACACTCTTAAAAATGATGACTCTTCAAGGGTTCTTTAGTAAAGGGAATGGTCATATATAGAACCATGTCATGCTTAAATGTTTTCTTGCATGGTGAAATGGTTCTTCAGATTGGAGGTGGTGTTGCATATGGTTCTATATTGAACCTTTTTAAAAATGCTTGTATTTCGCTTTAAAAAACGTTCTTCTTTTACAACAGCAGAACCCTTTTCGGTGCTATATAGAACCATAAATAGCACATCCTCCATTAATCTGAAGAACCATTTCACCATACAAAGAATCATTTATGCATAAAATGGTTCTATGTAGATCTCATGTTTCTAAATAAAACTATCTTTTTTTAAGAGTGTACAATACCCAGCATACCTTACACAAATACAGCACACAATCATTGGGAATCCTTACAGTGCTCAACAAATCCTGATTGCCAGATGTAGAGGCGAATAAATACATCTTTAAATTATGTTTACTTCAGATGTAGCAATGGTTATTTTTTCTCAGCCACATTGTCCTTTTAAGTGAAGTGCTCTCTCTCTCTCTCTCTCTCTCTCTCTCTCTCTCTATATATATATATATATATATATATATATGTTTGTGTGTGTGTGCGTGTGTGAGTGTGTACAGTCATGTGCCCATGGTCGAATTACTTTAAAATTAAGTTTTATTGATTTTCTACGTGGAAATAAGTTAACATATCCTGTACTAAAGAGAACACATTTAATTCATAATTTATTGTTTATTTGCTGGATTTAACGTGTTCTGAAAAACATAATAAGACATCAGATGTTGCCTGTGCAAATGTTGATATTTTTTTCATATTTTATACGTTTCTTACGTTTATTTTACCTTGTATACGTTTATTTTCAATTAGAAAATGAACAAAACATCTCTCTTCGAAACTTTTGCACACGACCGTAAGCGTTAGTGAAGAGCTGTGTGTGCTGTTCTGTGTCACTGCACACCTGGAAAAGAAAGCTGACAGAGATGCTTAATGTTAATATAATTATATTTTAAAAAATATTTGGAGACCAAAGAACACCTTTATAGTCCCGAAAGAAAATAAACGCGACGCACGCCGTATAATCCGCGTCACTGTCTGTATCCCTCCGCCTGGCCGGCGGCCTACATGTGTATCCTTCCTCCACCCGCCCGGCACTCGCGGGCGCAGACGGATGCCGCGTAGGAACGGCTTCTACAGAGGGAGGCAAAAATCGCTCACAGCCAGCCCCGATGAGTCTGGAGCGCCTTTACTAAACCACGTTTCAGTCTGATGAGGCTTTAGCTGGCGCGTTAAGTGAACTGACGCTTGAGAAGATTATAGAGGAGATACATTTTTTCTAGTTAGCCAGGCATGGCCGACATCGACAAGCTCAACATAGACAGCATCATTCAGCGCCTCCTGGAAGGTAAGATTTGAGAAATTTTGAAGGATAAAAGTGTGTTTTATGACCTAAATCACACCACGTAAGGCTTTTTAAATCACAAGTATTCTGGGGGTCAATTTATTGCACAAGAGGTCAGTTGTTGTAGCTTAAAGAAGGGTAGGGATTCGCCAGCCTGAGGTAGGTAGGGTTAGCTAAGCTAGCTAGCTGGCTAGGTTAGTTCACGCTACTTAGCTTCCCTGCTTGACAGCAAACGTTTTTATTTTTTAATAATTTTTTAGACCAAACGCACTAAATTCGCTTCAGCTTTTGGTGTGGATGTCTTCTGAAATTGAAACGTGTAAAAATATATCGAGTTAATGTCAGCTACTGTCATTTCTAGCATCGTAACTTGGGGAGAATTGACGTAATGTTAAGGAGGCTGAAGTCGGCTCCCTTCTCGTCCGCTCCTTGTTCCAGTTTTCCCGTTCCACCTTAAATGGCGCGGCGCTTCCCTTCAGGCGCCGGAGGGACCCGAAAGCAACTGCTGCGGCATTTAAGGTGGAACGGGAAGATTCGAGGAAGAAGCTAGCTTCAGCTTCGTGTGACGTTAGCCCGCTAACCAGCTATCCCAGGACACAGTTTAACGTTAACCGTTCCCTTTTTGAAAACACTGTTTTGTTGATGTATTTCGCGTTAAAAGGTTATTTTTTGTGCCCAAAGGGTCACTAATATTACTCGTAAATTATTTGGTAAAGCACCCAGACATTAGTGTTAGCTAACGTTAGCTCACTGCCTGTTCATGGTTTGAAAAAGCTGACTTCAGTATGCTGGCGCTTGTTTGTTTGAAAGCAAGGTAGAAAACGAAATGGTTGCAGATCATCAAGATTACATTGGTGTAAGCAATAAATGTGCCCTGTGTTTCTTTTTCTACCCAGGAAAATTGCAACTAGATAACGTAGCTAGATACAGAAGATAAGCACACACAAATAGCCGCTCTGGCAGCGCTGAGTTTATTATTTATTAATAGAATTATTAAAGGGGAATGCCACAAACTTTTCAACATTTCTGAATAATTGAGTCCTTGGGATGTAAAGTCATTTAGAGTGGTTTGGTGTGAAATGGCTCATTGTAGAGAAACTTGGTGGTGGTGATAGGATCCAGGGTCACAATGTCTAACAACACAGATATAGCACTTGTATTTACTATCCAAAACCACCAGTGAACCTAGTGGTGTCTGCTGAGTTTTTCTGTGTAATGTTGATAATGGTAAAATAGTCATAAATCTGAAAAAAATATGTGGGGTCAGTTTGCCTTTCAACACCCTGCATGTACCTCTCTGCCATGAATGGATTGAAATATATGGATTCAAATACATTTTTAGTCAAAAACTTTTATCACATAAAAATAACAATGTTTGAGATGTCAGACAGTATATATCTGACCGTTTCATGTAATAACTTTATGTAAAGGAGTTCTTAGAGACGGACGTCTGGTTCCCGTCACCACCACTTTGAACAGTTCTGATTTGACACATTTCTCTAGTGCGGAGTGTTTAAATTAAACCGCTCTGAATTGGTTTATGTCTCAGCCATTTAATAATGTAGAATTTTTTAAAAGTCAGTGGAGTTCCCTTTTAAAGTGAATAGATTGTGTTCTTACTGTAGAGAATAGCGTGGTTTGGTAGTTGTGCACTGCAGGGGAGAGACGACCCACTTTTTTTCATGCGGTTTGCCCTGTTTAAGCTCTCTGCGCTCTGAGTATCTCACAGAAAGCAGAGCTGGTGATGCTGAGGACTGGGGTTGACCAGCAGCTCCACTGATGGTCCACTGGACTGGATGTTATAGCAGGCACGAACAGTTCAGACTGTTCATGATTTGGCTTCCAGAAAAAGGAAAGATGAACCCTCTTGTTTCCTAGAAGTAGTTTGCGAGTCGACTGACAGCAGCAGTCAGGAATGGGCAAACAGTTGCCACCCCAGGGTGGTGTACTAAGAAGTTTGGATTCATAAGTCTAGGGCTTCTGCTAATTAGTAATATGTTATTTCGTCTATGCATTGGCTAATCTAAATGATTTATTTCTATTATAAAAAAGCCAGTGGACAATATAAAGTTAAAAGATTTCCAATGAATATTTTAACTTAAATTTCAGCAGTTGATTAAAACAAGTGGGATCTTCCAAGAGCACCACCTGATAATCAGAGAAAGCATATCTTGCTTAGCAGAGAGATTTTCAAAGTGAAACGTTCAATACTTTGCAAAGATATGATGCTGTGGACGTCAGACACATTTCCAGATCTGGCTTTTGTATCCTGAGTCATGCCATACAGTGAGTCTTGTTTTTTTTTTGTTTTTTTTTAAGCAAAACTGTGTTTCCTTTACAGATTAAAACCTAGAGGCAACAGCTAATCTGACAAAATTGACAAAATCTTGCTGGTTGTGGCCAGCTTGGTTTGCAGTAGATGTCAGGTGGCCCGTTTCTCAGTTGCTGCTGAGACTGCCTGTTGGTTAACTGAAGCAATAAGCATTCACTTTACTATTATTTTATCAAGAAGCAATTTATAGACAGTGAAAATGTGAATAATTAAACATTTGGCAAAAACTACCAACTCATACCAGCATGTTTCTGTTCAGAAACCAAAAGTGTGTTTGTTTTTGTTTTTTAAGGGGGCTTCTATGTGATGTTGCCACATTACTTGCCATGTTGAAATGGATTATTTGAGAAAGTTGGCATCAGAATTTGACTTAGCCTGTAGGTAAGGCTGAGGAACAGCCTTTCAGGCAGAAAAAAGGAACCCTTTTGTTTATAACTAATTTTCTATGTGAATGCTCACTCAGAAATTGCTTTCTGAACCATATTCATCATCTGAGGATACTAACTAAAAGCAGAGTTAGTAGTTGTTGTGGTCACATAGTGTTTTTTGTGTCTTTTACATATCGAGAACCGCATTGTTGCTGAATTTTATAAGACGATGCAATGCAATAAAGCTGGGTCATTTTAAACTCAATTAAAATGAATTCTGTCCTGTGTGGAGGATATTTGTACCATCGTAATATAATGCAGCATTTTAGGGCTTCTGTTGTTTGCCAACCATTTTTGCCTTTGTTATTTGGCTAATGAATGTTCAGACCAGTTCATGTGTTTATGTGAAAATGTTCATGTCCCCCTTCTTTTCATTTTACTCTTTGAAATAGTGACAATATTTAGAATTTGTTAGAAGGTGGCTGAGCAGTTAGAGACGGCACTTTGGAGATGGTGAGTGTACTTTACTGGGACTTGCTGGTCAATGTTTGATTTAAAAAAAGCTATAAATATTGTTGTTGTTTTTTTTTTCTTTGGAAGTTTTTGAATCAACATAGTTCACGAAATGTAAAATCCTATTTGAAATGGTGTTGTGGTGTCTCAACTCAGTTCAGGTTGAACAGCTGGAAAACCACTGAACTGGGATGTTTGAAGTGTATTGGATGAATTTGAAATATTTTAGTACTGTAGGATAATGTAAAATATGCATTATTATACACATTACTAACTAATGATTTCTGGCCTGTTGAGAATGTACGCTTTAGAAGATCTTTCTTCTAAACTGAGTAACTATGACAGCCATGCTTTGAACAAGATAAATCTCTCCTGTGTGTAGCGTCAGAGATCTGCCTCTGAACCTGCGTGCATCTTTATGGATGCATTATGGCCCTCATTGAAACCAGGCCATTCAGAGAGAGTAGTAAACCTTATCTCCTACACTGGTATTAATACAGGCTGTTCCTTTGGCAAGCTGTTCCCTTATGTAACTGCTCTCATGGCTACTAAAGGTGAAGAGGGCTATAGTGTTCAGTGCTCTGTGTTTGGACATTTAACGCTGGAGTTTCCAAGACTGTACACTTACTGGCCTTGTCGCTTGTATGAGTGTTTATTTCTGTTTAGGCCGTGGATTGTGGATGGATGTGCTACATATTTATGATTATTGACATTGTACAGAGGGCTTGAGATTGTAAAAGGCATGCACAATAATAACAGAATCATATGCAGCAATTGTTGAAAAACACAGAATTATTGGCATTTGACTGATAATTCAAACCAGTATTTTATGATCTGAAAGAGGAAAATGTTTAGATGTTGCTTATTTGCGATGCAAAAATGTCTGCATATTGTTTATTTTACTGTTTTGGAACCCTTTACTAGTAATTGTAAATATGGCATTTCTCTGTAGTGCCAGTCAAGGTGAATCTAGTCACAGTTTCTACTAGAGATGCACCGATACCACTTTTTCCCCTCTGATCCTGATATCGATACCTAATCCTTTAGTATCGGCCCATACTGAGTACTGATACAGATACTAACTCTATCGTATAAGTCTATTGTAATTACATTTTTAAAATATTTTATTTTGGTAAAATGTGTGTTCTTGTTACAAATAAAACACACATAGCTTGGCTAGATGGCATTTACTTGTTGGATTATATTTGTTAGATGCTTGAGAACTTACTGTTTATTTAATTTTGTATTTACTATTATAGAATCAGAAATAAGAACCATCTTTAACAACTTAATTAAACATAAAATATCTTGTTCACTTGTCCGGCATCTCTGAGTGCTATCAGTTCAGTAAATATTGCCATTGTATTAGCGACTTTTAGTGTTTTTTCTGGCTTGGTTGAAGCGATGGGCCATGAGACCCCACTGATGCAGCTGACGGATGGAGGCGCACCACAGGCAGGCCTTGTGAGCTGCTAGGTTAAAGGCTAAATCGTGACTAAAGGCTATCATTATGCCAAGAGTCTGGCGGTTTCTTCTGCTCTCAATAACGTTAACTCGGACTGTAAGTGACCACACAGCGGCAGACGAGTGATTACTGAAAGAAGCAGCTCAGCCGTTCAGGTAAGCAGCTCTGTTAGCATGTTCTTAACACCAAAAACTGGTGTTACAGGCCATCCTACCCACCCCAGAGAGAGCGAGGCCAATTGTGCTCTCTCGGACTCCTGGCTACGGACGGCTGTAGCATCACCAGGAATCGAAGCTAAACCGTGTTTGAAGCCAGTGGACGTGTACACGTCAGCTAATTCCTGTATAAGGCAGTATGTTATTAAAAACCAGTGTCTCATTTATGGAGTAATCTTTGACCATAATACTGCATGGCAACCGTAACGTACTGTTAAAAACATTGCAGAAGGTGATTATTATTAATAATAATAATGTTTTGAACAGTGAGGTATTTTCACATTTATTTTTTGTCTTATACAAGCAGTGGACTGCTTTAGGCCATACTTTACATTGATTTGTTCCACACTTCATTTTGTGCCTAAACCCTTTAAGCTTGGTAAAGTCATTGTGACGCACGTCCTCTCGTGACTTATTACTGTAATAGATTGTTTCGTAATAGGCCCATTTCATAATAGATCTGTGGTAGACCCACGCCCCTGTAAGGTACGTAACAGCGTATGTTAGGACAAGGTGAATAAACAAGTCTAAAACTGCCTCGTTGGTTCTCCTTTTTTCCTGAGAAAGTGCAGCAATAAAAAAAATAAAAATGCGTGCCAGTAAATGGAAACCTGGACAAATAAACCCAAAAACCTTACAGTTTACCTCTGTTCTCCACTACTTCAGTATGGTGTTGCCAAATTAGAGAACATTCATTTATGTGTGCTGCCAATAAAACAGGTAAATGAAGATCTTTCCAGAGAACAGCAAAAACATTTTGTCCAAAGTAACGTGTAGCCCAGTAACGTGTAGTTGCTGTTTTATAAATGAGTGTCTTCCAGTTCTGCAGCAGCCATATTGCAGCATCACTGACGGTCTCAGGAGCTTTGGCCATTGTTTTCTTCTCAGTTTCAGGGCCTCCTTTATCTAACGTTCTCAGTAATTGCCCCTGAAGCTGATAAGAACATAGTGATTGGTTAACACTAAAAATGGCCAGAGTAACTCACTGTTAGACAAATGCCAAAGTAAATCTGTAGAGGAAAGTGAAGCAAAACATACTGAGATTAATGGTGTGTGTGTTTTTATTTATTTAATTGTTTAAGAATGTTTTTTTATTTTTTTTATCAATGGCACTGGGCCTGGGTATGTAGTATATTTACTGCTTTCATGGTACTGACCGAACTAATAAATTCTCCAGTGTCAAAAAAAAGTCAAACTTCATTACCTAAGTATTCCTGCTTAAGAATAAAGCATTTTACTCAGCACTTCTTCAATTCTGGTGGTCCTTTGATTAGTCTGGAATCTTTCATTCAGGAACCTCACACTTATTTCTGATTGAAGCGGCACCCACTTTTGCTTTGTATACAAATACAAATTATTTTGTATGTTGAACATTTAAGTACAAATACAAATTGCAGCAGTGTTTCTGGGAAACCCCCCCCCCACACACACACACACACAGATTACTCGTTATAGTGTTTTTATGGGAATCTTGGGGATAGATTTTGTTTTTTTGGGATAACTAATTTAGGTACATAGAAATGCAAAGATGTTAAAACAATTAACACATTCTTTGTTTTTTAACAAAAAAAAAAGTAATTTTCAAACTTTTTAATTGAGTATTAACATAGCCCAACACTTACATAATGAGCAGCTCGCTGGGCTTTGACTGTATTTCCTCCTGCGAGTAGGTTAAGCATTTAAGCATTTTGTGAACGATATTATTAGTGGTATTATATAATGTTCCTATAAACTATATACGGATACTGTATAGCTTGGTAGGTTTTAAAAGGGAAAAAATGACGTCGATGTACAGTATACTATTGCTAGATGTTGGTATCAGACAAAAAAAGCACTCTGTAAATGGTAACCCCACACTTGAATGAGCCCTGACCAAAACGGAACAACATACCAAGAGAGAACGTCAGTTCTGACTTTTAGACGGGCACCACAGCAGGGCTGGGAGCTTCTTCTGAACTGTGCAGCGTGGCTGAAGAATGACTCAGTGCAGCTGTGGGAACAAATCCGCCCTGCGTTTGTCGAGACAGGACAGATTAGTTTGAACAGTTGTACGGTGTGCACTGGCTAATACACAGTCCTGATGGGTCACAGCAGTGCTCAGCCACTCATACTGTGGACATAGAGAAGGACTTTTTATTTATTTATTTATTTTTAAGAGAAGTCCTAATATTAGCAGATTCATCAAATGTTTTTATTAACAGCACACTTTTTGTTGCCATGTTAACAGGATTGTCAGACAGGTTGTGTAATTAGGCTGGATCTTTTTGCTAAAAACACACCGTCTGTATTTAAAACATTTGTTTTGAGCGGTCTACTTCGTGGTTGTACTGGGGAACTGTACGCTGAGTCCTGAAATGTACAAGTTTATATTAGTGTCAAAGACCTTGCAGTAAATGTTAGTATGTATTCAATGATCTTATCAACAGTGTACTTACAGATTTGGACAATATATGGCCATGAGATATGATTATCTAAACAAAGCTTGTGATTTACCGTTACTGTCTGACTCAAGGCCCATAAACATTGACTGTACCCACACAGCTGACTGAGCAAGATGTGTAAATGTTTAATAGGTAAACTAAAGATGATGTACTGATTATACAGACTGTAAGTTATATAACAGAGCTATATTGAGTAATAAAAGCATAGCCAACATTTTAAATGATCAAAGTGCACAGGGTACTGTTTGAACGTTTCGGTTTCAGAGAAGGAGCTGTGTCTGTGTGTGTGTGTGTGTGTGTGTGTGTGTGTGTGTGTGTGTGTGTGTGTGGGTTTTAAGTTACTAATGCAAACACCCTGGTGTGTGAGTGTGTGTGCTGTTGTATCTCCAATGTACAATGGCTGGATTCCACCAGCCCACAGCGCAGATGTCCCCCTGGTTTGAGCATGCGTTAAAACACGCGTGGGTGGGTGTTTTCTTTGACTGACTTCACTGTAATTAAGGCAGAGTAATCGGATAGTCAAAGTTAGTCAGTCCCCTTTTGTCTTTATTTAATGGAATTAAAATGCTCTTTGTCCCAGTTATTTGTGTGTGAGAGAGAGAGAGAGAGAGAGAGAGAGAGAGAGAGAGAGAGAGAGAGAGAGAGAGAGACGAGTCTTTGTACGATCATGAAGTCAAGTGACCACCAGTTAGAATGACTCATTTTACATAATGGTAATTGCTGACTGTCCACTTTTCATACACCGTTTACAGTGTGAGCCTTAAAAGTGTCTAAATGTATGTTTATAACTATGTTCAACTGACATCCTCAACCAGATTTGACTAAACAGTCTAGGTCAGGGATTGGCAGTCCAAATGTTAAGAAAAGCCATTTTGTCCTTTCAACAAAAATCAAACCACCTTGGGAGCCACAACATTGTATGTCCATTTTATTGAAGTAATGTTTTACCATCTTGGCTGAAAATATGTCTTAATATGTGCCAGCTAATGTCCTGGTACTAAAAAATAAAGACTAGACTAAAACGTAAAATAGAAACGAAAACGCAGACTTACTTTGCTTTGCTTTAGCTCAGCTACAGCTGCTTTTCTCGCATCTCTGGCAGGAAACTTTTCTGCAAAAGCAGAACAGTTTCTTGTAAAATGTCCCTAAACGTTTGACTTTTTTTACGAGGCTGAAGTCGCTTCTCATTCACCAGCTTCTTGTTCTAATTTTCCCGTTCCACCTTAAATGGTGTTTGAGATGCCAGAATGTAACTGCTATGCCATTTAAGATGGAACAGGAAAATTCGAATGAAAAGCTGACTTCAGCATCGCGACTTTTTAGTGGTCAGGAAACCAGCTGGAGTGATTATAAACACAAATAAGTCCATTCGTCTCCAAATTATTGATGTTCGTCTTAAATCTTTCTCTTTAATTTTTTTGTTAGCTACTAGCTAGGCAAGATTCTTGTCTGTGTTGCTATGGTGACCAGCAGTCCGCATGCCAGTCTTCAGGGTTAAAGGGTGAATTGGCAGTTATACATCAACTCCAGTGTTTAAGACCATTAACTGTTAAAACTGTGTTTGAACGATCAGCAGAGCTTTATTTTACTGCTGAGGAGGATTATTTTGTTTTTACCTAAAAATCTAATTCTTTTTTGGCAAGAAGATGAGCAGATCCAGCTTTTTTTTCCCCATCTTGAAGCTTGAATACTGTATGTGATGTTGCTGATTGCCAGTTCACAAGCTCTGCAATAGATTAGATTATCAGATTAAATTGACCCAGCTAATATATGTTAAGATAAATATAGTTTAAAAATTATTATATCAGGATTTGCCAATAGCAAGTTTGATATAAAATGAGTGATGACTGCCTTTAACAGTAGAATATCATGGTCTTTAGAGAAACAACAATTTCTGCAAATTAAAATCTAAGTTTTTGGGAGCTTTATGAAAATATGGTGTTGAAAGAACTCAAGTGTGGTCCTTCCTCTTTGCTGTTTTCTCAACGAGTAAAACCAGCGAAAGCTGCCCCTTGTGGACATTTACAGACAGGCGGTCAACTTCCTATATCGTGTCAAACCCTGATGATCAAAAGCAGATCTTTTTCAGCTTTCTCATAGACCTGACAAACCAAACAGTGTTCAGTGTTCATTTAAGAAACTGTTAATGATAATCTTATACATAACTGTAGAAATTCATACACATTATTCTTTGGCCTAGTTCAAACTGTTAAGCATCAGTCACATGTGAATTTCTCAGATAGAAATGAACTGCCTTATTACACAGTTGTACTTCTTCAAAAAAAAATGTACAGTGTGTTCTCTTTATTTCTAAAAATAATCCTGTGTGATGATACAACTCTGGAGCTACATGTTTGACACCACATATGTGCCCAAACTAGCTTTGAAGGGTCTGCCAATCAAAAAAAAATATCTAAGGGGGTCTACCACTCACTGAAACACAATCTGGGTAGTTAATAATTAGAGCTCTGCATGATAAAGACATTTTCAATACATTAAATAAATGAAACAAATGACCAGATCTTGTTCTTAGAATCTAAAATTGCACTGTATCTGAAAAAACATGTAGTTACACCCCTAGAGCATAGAGCAGGGTGGTCAGGATGTCCTGTTCTCATAGAGCTGAATGCTATAGACTGTACCTGCTTGCCTGTCATAGGAATGTATGAAATTTCATCTGCCTGCAGTGTGTTTGTGCGTGTTTGGCTGATGTGTACAGTGACCTGGTCCTTGAGTTTGGAATGTAGCTGTGTTTATGTGTGGCTGACTCACCTCAGTTCTTGTTGGGCAGGTTTAAGAAGCCGTAGTATGCAGTGTAACTATTTTGCCAGGGAACAGTGTTGCAGAGCCAAGTACGATGCGATGATGCAATTGTTGCAGCCTCTGGGTTTGGCATGCGTTGAGAAAGTGGCAGAAGAATTAAGATTTTTTTTTTTGTTTGTTTGTTTAAAGGCAGGTTGGAACATACTGTACCTGAAATTTCAAATGATACCAAAAAGTCAAAAGTCGTGCACTAGAGCAGATTGTAGCTTGGTGTTGGGCTAAATACAGTATTTCCTCGAGGATTTTTTTTCAGCAGCGCTGGCAGACAAGACCCCCCTCGCCAACCTTCTACTTTACTGTCCAGCGACTGAAGATCAGACTTAGGCTGTCGGTCTTGCCTGTTTCAGTACTTTTTTTTTTTGCTGTGAAGTTGTAAACAAACAAAATATTCCATCTCTAACAGTAGCTCGCCCTTGTTGGCTAGCATTAAGACATTACAAGGAGCAAGTACCCAGGTTTGCACAAAATAAAACGGATAAACACCGTTTTCATGTTTCAGACCAGTACTGTCTGTGAAAGTCCACAGAATGTAAAAATTGCAGAATAATTGTAAAATTGCAGAACTTAATAACGTTGCAGAATAAGTTCATTTTAAGCTTAAGCTAGCACTTTTATTTGTAGCTGTGTTGATGGATAACAAACTTAACTGCTGGGTGCTTCAAATTGTTGTAAAACAACAGTATAAAATCCTTAAAAAAGTAAAACAGTACGTTTTCTTTCAGGAAATGTTTTCTCCTTGGTTAACATGTACAGTACTGTTTTAGGGTCCGTGTGGTGTAATTTTAAAGGGGAATTCCATCAATTTCTCAATGTCAGCATAAGTAAATCGTCGAGATGTAAACAAAGTCATTTACAGTGGTTTCATATGAAATGGTTAATTGTAGAAAAACTTGCCAACTGTGATATCTTTACAGTGGCGTTGATGACATCCAGGAGTCACTATATCTACAGCTCAAATGCAGCCATTTTATTTACTATTTAAACGATCGGTGAACACTACACTTTTTATGTTTTATATGTGATGTTGACAATGATAAAATATTGGTAAATCGGAAAACGAAGGTTTTTTGGGCGTACATACCTCGCGCCTTGAATGGATTTTAAAAAAAAAATACATTTTAGGCCAAGAGCTTATCTCAAAACCATTATAAAACAATTTTCTAGGCACCGAACAGCATATTTATAACCATTTCGTACCATCACGTTCCGAGAGGTGGCTATTAGAGGCATTAAACACTTTGGATGTCCGGTTCCCATCACCACCGCTTTGAATAATTCTGGCTCGGTAGGTTTCCGTAGAGCGACGCAATTCACAGTAAAACAGTCTGAAGATTTTTACATCTTAATCATTTAATTATGCTGGTTAAAGATCGATTATTCCCCTATAAGTAGCAGAATAGAGCAGTCCAATCAAAATAGGTTCATAATGTTTTTTTTTTGTTTGTTTTTTGTTAAACCTTGAATATCATCTGATACTGTGATATAATTGGAAAATATCATGATACTGAATTTTATCAAGCATCACCAGAGCCTGAGTCACATTTGATTATTTTTCTTCCATCAAGCAGCGCCTACAGAAGCATTATTCCTCCATGCGATGTCGAAACATTTCCTTTCCAGTCCGTTTAAGCTCTCACAACCACATTAGGAACAACAGATGTTGACATTTGTTTGATACCTCCAAACAGCAAGTAAGTGTGAATCTGATGACAGTGTTTTCCCAGTTTGGGCTTCATTGTGCAGTTAGTGCTATTTTGGGCTCCATACTGGGCGGCTTTCAGGCTTGCTCTTTTAACGGCTCAGTTTCCGAACGAGACCGTCTAATTTGACTTGTCAGCTAAACTGAGCCCTTTGCTGGTGGATTCGGTGTCATTGTGCACAGACGTGGTATGAAGTTTTCATGTGGATAGGCAAAACGTAGCTTTTTGAAAATGTTGATGGATGTCACAGCATTAACTTGGCACATGTTCTTGCTGTTTTTGTTTATTGTGTATGCAGAACTCTGACATAAGGCTGACAGGTGGGTTGTTTATGTGTGCTTAGCAATTTGCGGTTGATTTGGGGATCGATAATGTTTTTTATGATCTAATTTAGCTTTTAAACCAGTGTGGGGGTGCACAGTTCTTTTTAATGCGGTTCTGAACTAAGTATTAAAAAGTATGTCAACAATAAACAAAAAAAAAAAAAGTGATTTGATGTTTATTTAACCAATGTCAGACTTGGAAAAACATTGTAACTCCATATTTCAAATGGAGTGAACAGCTAGAAAAACTGTAAACCCCAGTTTAAACCCCATGGCAGCAGGCGGTAGGCTTTGTTTTTTTAAGCTTTTATTTTCTGGCAGAAATGTTAATGCCAATTGTTAACGGACCCTTTGGGTGTCTGTGTGACATTGCATTGAATAAACTCTGATCAAGAGTTTTCAGTTAGATGTGAACTAAAATCCCTCATACAGGTGTGTTCAAAAATCACAGAATTGATTGTTTGCACTGACCAATATAAATGCTTCTTTGTGATTAGATCACTGTTGTGCTCACTGAAATTGTTAATCACAATATCGCTCAAAATAATCACAATTTGTGTCATACCAGTGCTTCCCACCCACAGCCGTACACCCACACCCGCCCCCGTTACGTCTGTGTTGTGGATTAGCAGGTTCGCTGTGCTATGTGCCGCGTGGCTGTCCCCCTCTCATCAGCGGCACCGGGAGACTCCAGGCCTTATTTGCTGTTTGTTAGACTCGGTCTCTGCATAATATGATTAGATAAGCAGGCCATGAGAAACTCATTGAGTTTAAATGAGTCGTTTATTCCTCTCTTTTCATCTGTGCTGCAATACCTGGGCTGAGGAATATCATTACCAGAGTCTGAAAACCTCTCAGAAGTGGTTTGAGACCAGTTTTAATAGTTTAGATTTGAATGTGGGTTTAAGAGTGGTTTAAAAAAAATAAAAATAATAAAAAAAAAAAAATCGTTAGGGCTAACAAAAACTGTTATCTCGAAAATACAAATGTTCTTAATGTTAATGTGAATTCATGATGAAATATCGACATGTAGAAGGTTTCGGATGTTTTTTGGTGGTGTAAATATATATCGCTGTTGTCGGAACAAAACATCGTATCTCCAAAGTGATAATTTTACAGGAATAGGAAAAAAAACATACTTTACTTTTAATGTAAGTCAATGGAACCAGACGTTTTTCCTACTAATTTTCACAAACAAGGTTTTGTTCCGACAGCAGTTATGTGTGTGTGTGTATATATATATATATATATATATATATATATATATATATATATATATATATATATATATATGAGAGAGTGGTATGTTTCTAGAGCAATGAAAGCTCTGGTGTAAGATCAGTTCAGGTGTGGTTTGATGATTCAAACATTAGGAGGAGTTCAATTGAAATATGAGTAACACTCAGTATGGCGGGTGTGTTATGGGAAGTCGTTTTGTTGGCAAAGGCGTATGTGGGGGAAAAATCTTCAATACATCAGTACATGCTTACTAACTGGAACAGCCTCAAAAATGCTTTCTTTTTATGTTATAAGACAGAGTAAATTATGTATAATACTTGTGGAAGATTTAAGTATGGATGTCAGTGGGTGGATGGCTTTTAGTTTTACATTTGTAGATCTCTCCTCGTTTAAGTAGACAGGAGCCTATTTTTATAGCACTAGTAATAACTGCTCAAGGCTGCAGCCGTGTTCAAAATACCGATACAGCAATATACCCAAATCGTTATGTTCAAAGGCTCATTTATAGTACTGAATCTACTTTGCCATAGGCTGTGTATGTATGAGGGGATTTCAATATGAGTGGTATTTGTAATGTGTAAAAACAAGGAAAATAATGCCTTAACATCACCAAAAAAACCTCCAGCAACATAACAGACCTTTGTTACTTGTTAAGTGTTTAAGTGTCTTGTGTGCTTTTGTGTCATTGTATCCTGCTGCTTGTATTTTAATACACATCGTATTGCAAAATTACTGCCAATTCCCAGCCCTGCTGCTGATTTAAGAGGCATATTAATAAGGGCTTTGCTTTGACATGTTAGTACTTTGGTGGAGAGAACTGGTTCTGGAGCAGGACTGAAGTGTTGAGTGATGCTGGTGCAGTGGTTCAGCTGCTGAGAGTTCACCGGTGGCCCAGGACGGAGGGGTAAAAATAGAATATGCTGGGCAGCAGCAGCAGCAGGGCGGCAGTGGTGCACACGGTTCCTCTGACTGCTCCCCTGTGACCATGCGAAATAAAAAGCCAATCGATGTAAACGCAGAGAGCGAGGTGGAGGAACCGCAGGATGACGCGGTGCTTTTGGGAGGGAGCCTGTGTTTCACAGCAACAGCATGCACACTCCAGGTCACTTTCCTCCACAACAAGGCCACATGTGCAGGCTGGGGCAGCGATGAGCAGAGTAGGGGTAGTGAGGGGGGGTGAGGAAGGACATCCAATTGTTGGAAAACCCTTCATTTTCAGAGCCTAACCTACTTTCTCCTTTCTGTAGAATGGTTGTAGTCAATGATGGTCTGTTTTATAACTGATGGCTAAGGACTAACTGTTTGGATGGTAAAACTGGCTGGTAGTAACATTAGAAAGATTTGGCACCTATAAAAATGCCACCTGTAACACACCGAGATATGTAGAGATAGCAGAGAAACATGTGAATTGAAGGCCGATGCTGATCTTTTTCTTGTAGCTATCTGTGAATTTTAATACTGATGCTGATGCATGAATAGAAATTGGGACTAGATCTACTGGGATTAGCATTACATTAACATTTATTTTTAAATCGTTATGAAAACAGTAAAATGTAGAAAAACACAGGCAGCATATATCTGCTGATATCAGTATGATTCCAGTATCATTGTTTCACCAGTATGTATGAAATAACATGTATATCTTATTTCATGTTGAAATGAACTCGTGTGATGCCAAGAAATGTGACACAAGAATAGACAGTCACGTCAGAGAGTAAAACACTGTTTTACTGAAACTTATAGAAAGTGTGAATCAGGTTTATCAGATTCGCTGTGGATAGAATGGATGTTTGTTCTATTCCATCATCTCTTCACCAGGCCGTTATGCAGTTACAGATTCATTATCTCAATGGCAATTATGTAACTGCAGTTGAATTGTACTAGAGCTTACTTACTCCAAATTTAAGTTGTAATCATACTGATTGCCTGTGTGTGCTTGTTTTTCATCCGCAGTGAGAGGGTCAAAGCCTGGTAAGAATGTTCAGCTGCAGGAGAACGAGATTCGCGGCCTGTGTCTGAAATCTCGTGAGATCTTTCTCAGCCAGCCCATCCTGCTGGAGCTGGAGGCCCCTCTGAAGATCTGCGGTGAGTAGATAAACAGCCAAACAGCTGAGTTAACCAAGGGAGCAAACAAATATTCAGTAATATTTGATAAATCCAGTTTGTTGGAAGTAATCAATGCATTTACCAATTTTATGAAGCCAGAACTGAATGACGCTTGTGTTGTTAAGTTTTAACTGCCTGATTTTAGATTTCTAATTTGAGTTGACAATATTGCTCTTAATTCAAGTTGCAATGCAAGTAAACGTCTTGCTACTTCAGATAGCCGGCTAGCGTGCACTCAGTTGTGTTTATTTCTGAGAATAGACGAGTGTGCGCTCACTAGCTTGCTGGTCAGTGCAGTAGAAAGCTTATTCAGACTGCACCGGGCAGTAAGACCAATATTGCTTTCTGAGTTTAGTGCATACTCTGAAAGAAAGCGATTTTTGAGTGGCTTAAAAAACGTAATTAGAATCTGAAGTAACTATTGCTGGTGAGTCTGGTAGGTTTCATCGCTCAGTGTGGCCAGGAACCCCCTACTTTGATAGGATGAAGCAGTTTGACTTGCATGCGGAAAGACCAGCATCCAGTAAAATAAAAATCCAGTTTTGGATTTAATCATTGTAGTGGAACACGTCTTACGCTGTTTTTGTCCTATATGCTGTATAGAATATTCAAATATTTGAGAAGGCATTTGGTGTGATATGTGAAAATGAAATTCCAGCATTAAGGATCAGCTGTTGACCAGTGGTTGGAGATGACATTTAGCCACTGTATTCAGAAGTATCTGGTAGCTACTGGTCTCATTGAACAGTGTAACAAGTAAGGTTGCTCTCTGCTTTGTAGGCGACATCCATGGGCAGTACTATGATCTGCTAAGGCTCTTTGAGTATGGGGGCTACCCACCTGAGAGTAACTACCTGTTCCTGGGGGACTACGTGGACCGAGGGAAGCAGTCTCTGGAGACCATCTGCCTCCTGCTGGCCTACAAGATCAAATATCCAGAGAACTTCTTCCTCCTCAGGGGCAACCATGAATGCGCCTCCATCAACCGCATCTATGGATTCTATGATGAATGTGAGTTTAATACTGGCTGTAGTTATAGACATAAAAATCATTGTGCAGTGGGTGGTTGGCTTGACCTGTATGTTGAGTTGTCAATATAGTATTTATTTTTTAAATGATAGTTCTGTCTGAGATGACAGGTTTGCTGGTTTTTAGACCAAATAAAATTGTTTCTCATTTGTAATTGCCCAAAGCTTAAAGCTTAACTGCTTGACACAGTTTGAATGCAGTTCAGTTTGAATGCAGTTCAGTGGGGTCTCTTTTTTAGAAACAGGAAACTCAGTCATGTGTGAAGATAACCACTAATGTGGCTGTGTATGTAATGTGCGACTTGCAGTTGTTTACAACTGCGCCCTTACTGCTATGTATTTTTTTTTCAATAGTACGTTTAACATACGGACACCAGCAGTATGACATTAAATTAATTAAACAGTTAGCCGACACATACTCAGTTTCTCAACCCCTGTGTCAGTTGGAATAGCTGAGTACCCGTAATCTTAACACGTTTTCCTCCCACCCTTTTTTTCTACAGATCACAACTTTAGTTATGAATCATGTAAGGAAAGAAAGTTGGAATAACACAAATGCAACCCATTTTGAACGAGTGCAAAACCAGCTAACAACAGTACAAATGTAGTGTGGCTAATGTCCAAAAATCGAATGCAGTATTACAGGATTCCAGACAAAAAAACAATTAGCTTAAGGAGCCGCTGGCTCCGAAAAGGGAAAAAATAAGGTGCCAATAGCTTTTAAGTGCCAAATAATAATGTGCAAAAAAATAAAGCTTTTCAACCTCTTGTCAAACATATTATGAAATGACTGACACATCAATTTTTTTTCTCATTAGCAAGATTTGGGAGGTGACTTTGGTGAAGGGTAGTTCTTCACATGCTATGTTGAATTTAGGCTGTGTTGAATTTTGATTTTAAGCTCTCACGCTGTGCAGTCTAAGGGAGTTTCTTTAGGAGCAACTGTTTGTGAAAATGAAATCACATGCATTTTAATACATTCAACTCTCCATGTTTTTTCAGTCTCTTTTTTTGAATGATTCCTGTTAAGAAATCAATTTTTCCAGCTGTATCTTTGCTCGCTTTCGAACAGAATTCGCAGTACGCTTTATCATACCTGGGCCAAGGAAATTTCTGAAGCCAGGAAGTTCTGAAATGTCTTTGTGTGGTGGTACTTTTGACGTGGACGAACGTTCAAGTACATCTTCGTACTTCACTGGTCTTTAATGAGTCAGACTGGGGAGATGACCTCTTGATGTCTGACAGACATACAATTGTGTAAAAAAAAATCTTTATATTTTGATCTTTGATATTTTTCGCTTCGCCATTTTCTACACACTGACATTCACTGCAAAAAGCTCAGCTCGGCTCAGCTGCTTTGGTTGCCACGTTTTACCACTCTGGGTAAAATCCCGCGAGCACACACTTAAAAGCAAAAAAAATATAATCCAAAATTGCTACGTCGCCACTGGCTAGTTAATTTTATTACTCACAAATTAATAATTGTGCTCGCAATCGCAACCATTTTAGTCAGTCTTGAGCCCTGTATTACTGATCTTCAGAACATGTTCTGAAAAATAAACAGAATAAATAAAGACTGCACTGGTAGTTTCCCATTTTACTAAGATTTATTGGGGGTTTCGTAAATGTAACCAGCTGCTCTATTGGACAGTATTTAAACCCAGTGAGAAGCTGCAGTGGTGAGGTTTGTAGTGAAGTACAGAAACATCAATGTAAATAAGATATTGGCTGAAAAACAGCAAACCTGTCCTTTAATATCCAAAACAAGCCTGGTTCTTTTTGTTGTGAGTTATTTGTCCTCCCTTGAGAGAATTCTGTGTTTCTAATAGAAACTTGGCAAGTTTACAAGCTCTGGGGGCAGGTTTTAAATGCGCTGACTAACAGGAAATCAAATTACCGGTGCTGTACTGTGTTGGTGCAACAAAACAGGATTTTTCCATGCCTCTCAACAAAAAGATGGTACAATGACAGATTTGCAAGAATAGAGAGCGTTAAGATGTAGTTGGACATAGTCATAATCAAAATAGACTACACTTCTATGTTGAGGGTCTGCAAGCTAATATGAGAACGTTTACTGCACCGTCAAGGTGGGAGGTATACTGATGTAAAAGTAAATACCAGTGTTGTGGCCTGATTTGGGTTTAATTCTGTTGTGGATACCATGATGAGCTCAAAAAACGGTGATTGACCAATGGCCCAACTCCCAGTGCAAACTGAACATAAACCCAAATCTACTGGAGTCCGGTTGCATTGTGACGTTTTTATTTATTCAGTATGTCCTTCTGTCGTCGTATATATTGTGATGGTGTAACAAATGTGTTTGAATTTATTTAAATGTGTAGGTTTGTTTTCATATTGCACCTTTCAGAATCACAAGGTCGCAATAAAAATAAACAGATGGAGGCATCTCTACTCTCTAATACAGTAATCAACAAAAGAGAAGTGGTGTTTAAAGAGGAAAGTCTTTAGAAGAGTTTTAAAAGAGGAAATGGACGTGCAGTCTCAGAGTTTGGAGTAGGGCATTCTATATTTTAAGGGCTACAGTACTGAACGATCTGATTTTGAGAGGAGTAAACAGACTTTTATGCCTTATATTGTAGGATACTGTTAGCCAGTACATCTGAATGGGAATAGGGGTGAAGTGTGCTGTTTTTTAATGTAAGTAAGCACTCAGACCTGTAAAAAGAGAATCACTGAAGTTAGTACAGGAGATGATGAAGGCAGGAGCCAGTGTTTTGTTGGCAAAGGCCAAAGGCGGGCAAAGGTACGGAAACAGAAAAACTGTACAGGGTAAGAATATAACTTAAAGATTTCTAGCGACAAGACACGTCACCATCAATGTGAAATCCGTCAGAGACACTTCTTTCATGTTTAATTTAAAATGGTAATTCGTCCAGAGTTTTGGATCATAGATGCATAGATCATAGTGCCTGGAGTGGAAGGGGAGAGGTGGTGTTTGGAGTTCATATTGTTATATTATTCAATCCCTTCTGCATAGCCATACAAATTGCTTCTATATTGCTTAGATGTAGAGCAGAGAAGGGACTTAGCAGACCCTCCCCTCAATACAAGCATGTCTGATTTTATTATCATGGGACCCAGACCAGGGACAGGTCAGTAGACAGCCGCACTAATCTGTATTTTTTTTTTTTATATTATTATTTTACTTATTTATTTATTTTTAAGCTTTGGGGCCAGCACTCGTAGCTCAGTATAAAAAGCCCTGTAGACACAGTGCTGCAGTGCATTGTATGGCAGGGGAATTGTATATGAGAGTATACCATACTCACTAATCCTGACCCAGAACAGTAGGGCAGACCATGGCACCCTCGATTTTATATAATCCACCAAATGGCACACATTTCACATTGACAGTTGAATCCAGTTGAATGCACTCATTAAAAGATTTACAGTTTGGTTATGGCTTGATTGTTAGGGACTTTTAAATATGACAGTAGGTGTTGGACGATTTGACCTACATATGGGAGATTTAGCATCATTAGAGCCAGATATGCATGATGCTGGGCAAAGGCTGCTCTGGGTGGGATGAATTATTGAGCTTTGTTGCAGTTGGTTGTGAGTGAGAGAGAGGAGTAGAACTGGGGTGATGTGGGAGTTGAAAAGTATTTTTAGCAAGCAGCCCTGTCTCTGTAGAGAAGAGCTCCCTTTGCACCCACCCTGCCCACACAATCAGGAGGAAAACAGACACAAAAAATCTCTAAATGTTTGCACTGATTACAAAACTGATGCATGTTTCCCTCCATGTTTCCAGGCCGAAGGCGATACAACATTAAGCTCTGGAAGACATTCACCGACTGCTTCAACTGCCTGCCCATCGCTGCCATCGTGGACGAGAAGATCTTCTGTTGCCATGGAGGTGGGTGTGACTGCCTGGCAACACCATGACAGGGGAAAAGCCTGAATGCACAGGGAGAGCGCTATAGCACAGAGAACGAAAACACAGAAAAACCTCTGCATGGAGGTGCATCACTAGTCAAAAACAGCAAACCAGCCACGTGATATGCTTATGAAATTGTAGGGAAATTTAAGGTGAAATAAACAAGCTTTAATTTGAGCCTATTAAAGGTTTATATAATCAGACTGCACTTTCTGTATACCAAATACTGTATAGAAATAGTAATTGTTGTAAAAAAAAATTAACATTTTAAAAGAGAATGCAAAAACAAACATCTGTTAATGAATGCATCTGCTAAAATTCGAAAGAAAATGTAATTTTAAGCTTTTCGCCATGAAATGTCACTATTTCAGTTGTTTTAGACAAAAAGTATGAAGAAAAAAATGACATTGTAAACAGATGGTATATATGTTTAAGTAACCCTCACTTTTTTGTGTACTTTAGGCTTGTCTCCAGACTTGCAGTCCATGGAGCAGATTCGACGGATCATGAGGCCCACAGACGTGCCCGATCAGGGCCTTCTGTGTGATCTGCTGTGGTCTGACCCAGATAAGGATGTGCTAGGCTGGGGCGAGAATGACCGGGGCGTTTCCTTCACCTTTGGAGCTGAAGTTGTGGCCAAGTTCCTCCACAAACATGATCTGGACCTCATCTGCAGGGCCCACCAGGTGAGACCTTAGCTTTAGCAGTGTTTTTCTGGCTAGATATGGAGCAAGTAGACCCATATCACAAAAAAATCAATACTGGAGAACTGTGGAGAGTGCTCAGTAACACCACATATTTCATTATAATTGCTTTATACGTTGATGAGGGAGTAGCCAACGGTGCTGGACTCCAGCCCCTTCAGGACTGGAACTGATGATCTCTGATGTAGACATCATTCTGATCTGAGAGAAGCTCTGTGGTTATTGCTCAGATGGTTAAAGTCTAATTTGGGGATTTGGTTCTAAATGAGCTCAAAAGAAGTCTGAAGAAAACTGAATGGAGATTTAAGCCAAGGATCTCATGTACTGTGCATATTCCCTGCTCACACACCTGACAAGGGCTGTCAAAATGTTTTAAAGCTCTCAGTATCTTCCAGACCAATTAGTTAGTAACATAATCATGTAATATTTATAAGGCAGTGAAGTCAGCTGCTAGTTTAGCTGCATGGCTAAGATGCTGCACAGCTTATTGCAGTTGCAGAATTTATTCCAGACTAATAATGATAGTGGGGTGTCACTGGTGTGAGGACCTTATTGATAAGTCATTCTTAGTTATGTCAGAATTGGTCTACCTTTTTTGACAGCCGCCTCGCGAGTCATTTAGCTTATTCGCTCCAGTTGGTAATCTAGGTAAACATTTCCCTCAATTTTGTTTTTCATATATTGTAAAAAAAATGTCATGAAAATCTAATATATTGTAGTTGTTTCTTTCACCCAGTATCATTACACCTTAACCACTGGTCTGAATAATCTCACCTGAGTCAGAGACTCTGCCTGATCTGTGTTGACCTCTCTGTGTGTCAGTCTGTTGTTTAGATGGCAGGTAGGAGTGAGTGCTTATCTGTGTCCACTCAGACTGAAATATAATCTGCCCGAGAATTGAGAGCAGCCATGAGTCTGCTTTTCAAGAACAGCTCTTGTTCACCTCCATGTCTTCAGAAGTGTGAACGTGACAAAGCCAAGAGCCTGTTGGACAAAGCGGACAGCTGTACACACACTCACACAGTGACGCACAAATGCCAGCTTTCGACCAACGTCCGTGCGTCTGTTTTATTGAGGGTGTACGGAACAAACACGCAGTTGCTGTTTTATTTTACACATCAGTCACTGAGCACAAAGCATGTGGGTTTTTCCTTCTGCCTGCGTAGGTGCTGTAAATAATGATCTTTGTGAGACAATCATCTACAAGCACCACTCCTTTGCCAAGTTTCTCCAGGCTTACTCTTACTGCGAATCACACACAGTTCTGATGTTGCATTTCTATTCCTTCGAATGAGAATTGTGATATTTTAAAAGTGCATTAGTGAATCAGTGATGTGGCATGGTTAAATATTGGCCTGCATAATTTGGCCAGAAATATTAGATTTATTGGATCACGTGATTTGTAATCAGAACACCGACTGAAAATCATCTGGGAAATCTTTGGTTGTGCTTAATTTTCACAGGATACAATAAAATGAGTGCTTGTTTGCATGTCGCAGCCTTCAGTACTGCAAAAGCTGATGCTGCATTAACAGTTAACAAATGATATATTGTGCAAACCTGTTCCAGATTTGGTACTTTCTCTTCAGCCTTTCTGATCACATCCATATTGTGTGTCTTCCTCTCTTCTAGGTGGTGGAGGACGGCTATGAGTTCTTTGCCAAGAGGCAGCTGGTCACGCTTTTTTCTGCGCCGAACTACTGTGGCGAGTTTGACAATGCGGGGGCCATGATGAGCGTAGACGAGACACTTATGTGCTCTTTTCAGGTACAGAATGTTCTGAGAAATGAGCTTCACTTGTGGTAAACCGCATTGAATCTGCAGATGGGTCCACACTTCAGTTTCTCACACTCGTAACAGCAGAACTCACACATTAGTTTCATAGTAGTGATTTTTTTCATAGTAGCTGATGAATAATAAGCCTTAAGATTAATAACTGAATAATAAGCCAAGGCTTCAAGTGGCTGAAAGTACAGAGCACAAAACCACTTGATCAGATGTTCAATTTTGTGTTGCAGTTTGAAAATAACTTTAAAGGTAAAGAATTTAAGTTTGCATTTCTTAAAGATTTGACCTGCTTGGCTCTTTCATGGTGCTTCATTTGAAGGCTGACTACATAAAGACTTTCTGATGCATAAAGAATTGAATAACATTTAAAAAGCCATTCTTGAGTATTTATGAATGGGTTATGTCAGTGTTCACAAGATAACGTGCGTTTTCTGAGAAAAGCGACATTGATTCTTTTTTTTGTTTGTTTTTTTTTTTCCCTTTTTTAAAACCATTTATCGGTTCCATTAAAACTTTAGATACCTTCAAAACGTAGTGATAATTCTCATGCATATCTTTTCATATGTAAATATCAGTGGTGCTAAAGTCAATTCTAATGGTTCATTTAAAATATTACAAAAAAAGTCAGAATAGCTGAAATTTAGCTGCTTTTATGAAGATATGCGCATCAGTGCATCAGTTTTTATCGGTTTGACAGGAAACAAGAAGTCACGAGTAGCAGCCCTTCTAAAGAGAGCAAGAGAGTCTGCAAAAACAGTGACTCATGTTTTCCCTTTTTCGCATCAGTCCTTTCCTGTCTAGAGCACACTGTGATATTTTGGCAGTGATCAGAGGAGAGACTGTTCCTAACCGCCTGCTTTGCAGCTCTAATATGGGGCGATAATGACGAGGCTGAAGTTAGATTTTCTGTTCGCCAGCTTCTTTTACAGTAGTTTTGTTGCACATTGGATGGTGCAGCAGTTATATTATGGCACTTGCACCGTTTAAGGTGAAACGGAGAATTTGAATAATAAACTGGGTAATAAGAACTTCAGCTTTGTTTGCTAATGTTTTAATGGCCCAGTGCAGTCCACATGCTTTTTCTACTGCTCTGGATTGCTGGCTAGCATTCATTCAGATGAGAATAAACGAGTGAGCTGGTTGTCCAGTACATAGTTTTGTACATACTCACGTGCAAAGCGGTTTGTAAGTGGTTTCTAAAACTTGGTCATGTAGAATCTAAATCACATTCACCCCTCATTCGCTGACTGATTTGACCTAAAATTTGTTTTCAGCACTGACCCATTCAGACAGAGCAACCAGCTCAGGGTTGCTAGATTGGGCAGGATCCCTCATATTCGCATTTTATCACAGTAATTGTTTATCAGTGATGACTTTTTTTTCCCATGTAGTCATTAATGTGAGAAGCTTTGGCTTTTTTGATCCTTATAGGACGTTTAAATATTCAAGATAGTATTTGCTAGAATATTCAAAGATCGAAATATTTGATAGGTGCAGCCCCCTACATTTGTACACAAGTACGAGTGTTTGCTTTTAAAAGTGCTTAAGTATCAAAAGTAAAAGTACTGTGTGAGTTTTTAGTTAGATTATTAGATAATATGATTATTTGTATTGAAGACATCTCAGAACTGATAACTGTTTTAAACTAGGCATCTACTTCATAAATTACATTACATTTGAATGCTGCTACATACAGGGTTAGTATGTAAAATCCTGGAAAAGTCATGGAATACAGAAAGGTGATTTTCCAGGCCTGGAAAAGTCATGGAAAATAATAAGTGCTGGAAAAATCAAGGAATTTCCTGGACTTTTCCCCCATCCAGTTCGTCATCTCATCACATTTGAAGCACTGAAGAGTCCAGATTGGAAAAAACACCCGACTAATGCATCTGCACGTAGACTAGCTTTACTCACGTCAGTAATATGAATCTCGGCTAGCTTAGGTGTAACATTCAGGATGTGCGTGTTGTGAAAGACGTGGAGAAGATGAATCAACAAGCCAAATGTGAGAGGAAAAACACACCACCGCTGCTTCTCACACCAAGACACAGCGAGTCACGGCACTCGGTCTGCACCACAGCAGCTAAACCTACCTCACAGCTTCATTAAGAAATGATGAGCTAACTGCTGAGGTTCTCTCACTGATTTGATTTTATAGTCTTTGTTGTACTCTGGGTACTGAACTGTCTCTCGTTAGATCCCTCGCTTAAATGCTGTAAAATTGCATCAGAAGTCAGTGACGTTGCCAGTTTGGACAGGAATAAAATCGCTTAGAAACTCCAGTAGCCTGATAAATCCATTACCTTCCCAAATTGAACTTAAACTAGATCACTCATTTCACTGGCTAAATAGGTGTCTGTTAGTGTTAACTCATTTGATTTGAGCTAATTGTAATGAAATGAATAACCGTATCCACCTAATCATGATGTGCGTCTGATTTGTGTTTTGAAAAGACGCTTTCCACAAACAAAACCAATGGACATGTTTGCACATGAGAATATGGAGAGCCGGAGGAGTCGAAACTGATCATATGAGCTCTGAAATTATGAAACGTTAATACATTGAGTGAAATCACTGATCAGTTCTCTGAGGTCAGAGTGTTAAACCTGGTGCAGAAATCTGTACATGGGTCAGATTTCAATTTCACTCGCAGTCATTCCATTTAAACAGCGATTTGACTTACTAGCTAATAATATTTAAATATTAAATTAATATTTAGATAATGTAGGTTTTTTTTTCCTCTCATAACAGCTGTCTGTGTTAAATTTGTGCTGGGCAGTTACTGATAAAATGAAATATCAGGGTATTTTCAAACAGATCACAGTATCATGTTATCAGGTGATGTTGAAGTTTAACATTAATAAAGAAATCGTTCTTCCTGAGTTTCCTCATTTTTATAGAATTTAAGCAAACGAGTTAAATGTAAATTAAGGACTGCGTACCACGAGTAAAGTGCATATAACTATATGGTCCTTACCTATCACATGTATCACTGAAACAGGAAGTGGTATGTCAGTATCGGTATGTCAGTACTGGTATGTGTGACGGCGCTGTGTTAAACGTTTGGCGTGAAACTTTCATTTTATGTCATGGAAAATTCATGGAATTCCACTGTTTTAAAAAGTGTACAAACTCTGTCCGTAAGTGTTATAAATGGAACACTTTTGCAAATACTGGCTTAAGCTGTTCGTAAATATTTAAGTATTGCTTTATAAATATGTTATTCAGTGCTTATGCATGTGCTGTGAAGTCACTAAAGTCATATGTGAAGTGTAGAGCGCCTGGCCAAATTGTTTTGTTGATTTTCTGAATGAAGGTAATACATCCTCTATGGAGAACACACTTCTGTACATTTTAATGCATAATTACTGTTTTTACTGGAAATAAAATAGAACGTAGACTGTGGTCTGTGCAAAAGTTATGGCACATTTTGTACATTTGTATCTTTTGCTGTAAAGAACATATATAATCTTTTTGAACCCATCTAGCTGTTTCATGTCTTTTTAATGAGAAAGTCCAGTAGAATTGTTTATCCAAACGTCTGGTAAAAATACAAGCCAGCAAGCTCAAATTCTTTTGCCTTTCTTTGTTGCCCTCGCAGATTTTAAAACCAGCGGAGAAGAAGAAGCCCAACTCAAGCCGTCCAGTGACTCCACCGCGGAACATGGTCACCAAGCAGGCGAAGAAATGAGGAGCACTAGCAGTCCAGTGGCCATTGTGGACTTTTATCATGTGGTTTTCATCCGTCACAGCTTCAGAGTTGCTGTTCTCTGACATAGTGGTCACGTGGACTCACCTCAACACTGTCGACCGTTTTGTTTAGTTTTTTTGTGTTCAAGTTCCTTTTTTAGTTGTCCTACTTTTTTCGCCCCGTTTTTGTGCTCCCTCCCCGTTTTCACAGCCACCAAGGAAGACGGCTGCCCTGAGAGGAAGCGGGAACAGGGAGCACTCTGCTCTTTTCCATTATCTTTGTTGTTTTCTCGGCTTTTGAGACTAAAATGGCTTTTTGTGACCTTGAATTCTTCAGGATGCACATTTGAGTCTCCCACTTCATTAGTCGGCAGCAGCATCACCTCCTCTTTCGCACCAGTTAATACAGGGAAGACCTTTACCTTACATCTGTGGAAGCACTCCACCACACTTAAGTTATGGTGCAATGTTATGGTGCGATTATTATTATTATTATTATTATTATTATTGTTGTTATTATTTTGCTCCCCAGATAGTCATTTAAACCACTGTGAACAAATAAGATGTAAAATGTAATTACTTTAATATGGAGCAAACGGCATCTCTCCAGCAGTGAGATTGATTTTCACTCTAGCTTTGTTCAGCATTTTATTCAGTGAATGTGCCATGAGATTTGCTGTCCCATCAGATTACATTTTTAAAAAATGTTTTAGGATTATATTACGATTTTATTTTCTTTTAATGTTTTTCTTTTTTCTTTTTTTTTATTCTTCTTGCAGGAAAAAAAAAAACACACCATGAAAGCACCCTCCATGAAATATATTGATCTGTAGCACTGTATGAAAGGTTATGTGCAGATTCAACTGGATATTTTGTGTGTGTGTGTGTGTGTGTGTGTGTGTGTGTGTGTGTGTGTGTGTGTGTGTGTGTGTGTGTGTGTGTGTGTGTGTGTGTGTGTGAGTGTGTGTGAATGTATGTGAGCATTTTATGAAACAGATTATATCAAGATGAAACAAACAGCAGATTTCAGTGCTATCTCTGTTGATCTGAGTATCGTTTTACTTCTTTTTTTAATAAGATGCCTTGTTTACTGTTTTCTTTCTCTTCTTGACATGAGATTTACTCGTTTCGGCTCCAGAAGCTTCTGCATCAGATATGAGCATGTGAAGATCTCGGTTTCTCATAAAGACTTTTTGTTGCATGCATTTAGGTGTAGACGTGTAGGATACAGACAGGCCTTCACTTTTTCTCAGGGCATGCAGGTTCTTGGCATGTCAGATAATGTAGCTTAACATCAGGTATATTGATAACTTTTGACTTCAGCTTTTTCGCTTTGTTTGGAAGATAGTTCATCTTACGTGTCACCCAAACCCACTGTATATATCCAGAAAGTTTTGTTCAGTCTTGGCAATAACTCACAATTTTTCCACATTATAAAGAATTGTAATACTTGCTAAATAAATTCAAGGGGAAGGGGGGGCAACACAGTCTCCAGTCTCCAGTCTGTTACTGTTTTTCTTCTTCAGAAATGTTTCTGCAGCGCTACAGGGGGAATTGTGCCCTTTTGCACTGATTTGAGAGTACTCTGCTGTTTCTTCCAATGAAAGCTGAAGAATTGGTTTGAGCAAGCGTGTCTGAAATCGAGGTAAAAGGGCAGCATCTACTGAGTTTTCCTGAGGGTTTTAGTTAAAAAACACTATCTACAGGTGTTGAACAAGCTTAGTGTCTGTACAACTTTTCTTGATCAGCTGACACAGAGAACCTGGCACCTGTGATTAACAGAAATACTGATACCATTTAATATCACAGTATTTTCTAAATATATTGTGCTGTCAAATAATTGTTAGCATTGATGCAGTTAAGGAGCCCAGACATTCTGCTACACGGTTAAAAGAATGTCTTACAAACATGATGGCTTGTCGAGGTGTTTTCTTCTGTTAGTTACACCAAAGGGAGCCTTAAACAATGTTAAATGTTAACCAGACATTTACAGAGTCTGATGCAGCCAGTAAAAAACAAACCTTGCAGTGAACTATCAGGAGTAAAGTGTGCAAACAAAACAAACTGCTTGGTAGCATGACCACTGCTGCTTAATGGGTATTTTTATGTGTGTGTGTATATATATATATATATATATATATATATTATAGAGAGAGAATATATATATATAATGTATGTATATAGATAGATAGATATAAAGTATACACACACACAAAAATTTTCTCCACTGTTCAAAACCAACCATTTCCTTTGCATTTCTGCATTTCTTCTACTTCAATCCCAGATTTATACTCCCTGCTTTTCCCAAGCGCTCAATGATGACTTCCTTTGAACATCAGCTGCACCATCCCTACACAAATATCATTGGTCAGGACTCTATTGGTCAGCAATAAACTGCATTTTTTGATTGAGATCACTGCACCGCATGTACATTTAAATTGCTTTATTTCTTTATTATATAAACAAATACATTCTGTATTAAAATAAAAAAAAATGATTGCAAAGATTTGATTCAAAAAACAGATCTGTGCAAATTAGGTACAGCTCCCAAACCCACCCACGTCCCTCCAGCACATTGTGTTCAGTGGAGTTGCCTGTACACTAAGACTCGGAACTGAAACGGTGGACTTTGTTTTGAGGCATCTCGACAGCCTGTGGAGAGCTGCCTCAAGGCCAGAGCACCGAGCCAACTAAAAGAAATGGTGCCATTCAACCGCAGCACGTTCTCTCCCCTGCTTTCAGTGTTCTAGAATGTCCTCCCACCTATTCTCAATGTTCTTCAATGTCCTACTCTTCTAGAATATTCTGAAATTACACTGTTCTAGAATGCTCTTCTCAAACTACACTTTTATAGGATGTCATTCCACCTATTCACACTGTTCTAGAATGTCATTCCACCTATTCACACTGTTCTAGAATGTCATTCCACCTAGTCACACAGTTCTAGAATGTCATTCCACCTATTCACACAGTTCTAGAATGTCATTCCACCTATTCACGCTGTTCTAGAATGTCATTCCACCTAGTCACACAGTTCTAGAATGTCATTCCACCTATTCACACAGTTCTAGAATGTCATTCCACCTATTCACGCTGTTCTAGAATGTCATTCCACCTATTCACACTGTTCTAGAATGTCATTCCACCTATTCAATGTTCTGCAATGCTCTTCTCAAATTGCACTGTTCTAGAAAGTCATTCCACCTAGTCACACTGTTCTAGAATGTCCTCCCTATTCACACTGTTCTAGAATGTCCTCCCTATTCACACTGCTCTAGAACGTTTTCCGCGTTCTCACAGAGTTGCTTGTCTTGTCAATTCTTATTCTATGCTATGGTATCAAGCTGACTGGCTCTGTGCTCTGGCCTTTAGAGCTCTGTGCAGTAAAGCCATCAGCACTTAAAGCACTTCTTAGCTTGGCTAAACCCAGCAATACAGCCAGAAACCTAACAAGAAGCTCAGTTGCTGCTTATATTACTGTGTTTTAACAATTTCAACATGGACCCTTTATGCAAATCGGTCTCTGCTCGATGTGAGCCAATCACAGAGTAGTATATTTTCTCATAAAACATCAGCAGAAAATTGGCCGCCCCTTGAGTTCTGTTTTTCAGAAAGCAAACTACGACCGCCAGCATCAGCATCAGTCACTGGACTAGTTTGGAGTAACATGGCTAATGCAGTACTGTACCAATACCAACAGATGAGCTTTGTCTTTCACACATCTTCCTTATTAGCTTTTCTGTTTTCAACAGCGTCACTAGAAACGGAAGCCAATGACAGATAAAAAGTGTTTCAGGGTCTAGAAATTGTGACCTCTTTTATATTTGGACCATTTTGGGGCTTTTTACACAAATCTTTGACTCACATTCCTAAAAAGGGGGAACACTTTGTAGACTGTGTAAACAGCAACATTTCTGACTGCAGCATCTTCTGGGTTTCCGAGGGAGTTTTCACTGTGTTGTGGAAGCACAGGAGCAGCCGCTGAGGAGGTTCAGCTCTTTACAGGAAAAGAAACAAACGCAAGTCTGTCAGAAGGCAATGTGGTGATGTGGTCCAGCGGTGCGAGGAAAAAGTGCTTCTGCAGTCCAGGAGGAGCAGACATGTTTCGGAGTTCTGTGGGATTTGTGTGCATGAAGAGCGCTGCTGAGAGTCAGAGCAGCTCGGAATAAGGTGCTGATCTAGGACCACCTCTACCCCCTTACTCATTTTATTAGAGCAGCGGTTCCTAACAGGGAAAAACGATATGGAAAGGGAACATCATCATGATTTCACTGCTATATATCCCATTTGCAATTATAAAGAATGCACTGCTGAGTCAATGATGACGCGGTTAAAGATTCACACTATTTTTGACCAAATGTTTTCTGAAGCTGTGACCGGTCTGGACGCTCACAGCGCACAGTAAAACACTGTTCGTGATAAAGTTCTTATTCCCTTCAGACACGTTGAAGTCATGAAGGACTTAAGATGGAAAAAGAGCTAAAATGTACAGAATATTAGGGGTAAAAACTGATCCTACGTCAGCACTTTCACTCCAAGATGGGTCTTGAACTCTGTGTGGAATCCTAAGTGTAACTATTTCACTGACCAACAGACACACAATCCTCATTAAAATCTAAATGCTAGTCAGAAAATGTAACTGTTGCATATGAATAACTGAGGCATTATTGCATGTTTGAGTGAAGAACTGCTAAACACCCCTCAAGATATGGTTAAGCAGAATCTCCTGGGCTGTAAATGAGGCCCTGCGGCCCACCGACTACTCTGGTCGTTACATTCTACATCAGGAAACGGGATCTTCACAGTCGCCATTCAGTCACAATCTGTCTGAAATAGGAGAAACTGACCGTCTGTCCGGCTTGTTAAGCAGAGCAGAGATGGCCGACTGACCTCTTCACGCTCTTCCTGCTGCTGTTGCAGCTTTACACAATGTTCTAATAGGAGTTTAAAAATTCAGCGTGCTATAAATTTGAAACGTACAGAGCCCAGCTGGTGACATTAAGGCGTGGAAATGAGATCATGCCTTACTAAGCTGTGGCCAAGGCTTAATTTTCCCATTCCCACACCTTACCAAGTTGTGGCCACGACTTAATTATCTCGTTCCTACAACTTACTGAATCGTGGCCACGCAGTATGTTTATTTATACGGGACGTCACCAGAAGGGCTCTGTAGAAATATTATTTTGTATGGTTGTGAAAAGTGATCCTGTGAGGAGATTCTAGTTTTTTTTATCAAAATGATTTATTTATTTATTATTACTTTATTATTCTAGATAATATTTCAGTTTTTCAGCCTGTGGGCTGTGGTGGTACTGCTGGGGGGTATTGGTGTCTGCAATATACAGACATTTAACCGAACAAAAGTGGCAAATACTATTCTTATGATAATTATATGCAAAACATAAACATTCAAGTCAAGCTCAGATTTGGCCTGATGAGATGCAGGAGCTGACCAACATATCTAGCTATGTTTACATTTTCAGTGCAGGTCAATGTACAACTTTTCTCGTTTTGATCACGTAATTTATCCTTCATTGATTTTTTAGACAGTGTTTAGTGTTTTTTATGTTGCGTGATTATAGAGTTGAATGGAATTCAATAAGCTACACTGATTATTCTATTTTATAGTTTTTATGTCGTTGTATTTGAAACTGTTTGTGGGCCATGAAAGCTTCAGTGGGCCTCAAGTTGCAAAAGCTTGGGAGCCGCTGAGCTTCCACACAGTCCAGCCTTTAAACTGGAATCTCGACATTACCTCGTGAATCTAAACTACTACATTCGTTAGACTGAGTGGGATTCTGTCAGCGTTCTGTAAAGCCTGACCGTCTTAAAAACAACTACTAAAACTATGCATTTGTGGGTGGAGCACAGATCAGTTTATAGTATGTAGTACAGTGTGAGCAGTGCTGGTAATGTGTGGTTTCTGTGTGGACTATGAAAACGTTTATTGCTGTTCACCAACTAACACCAACGAACACAGCTGCACAGGAACTTGTATCTCTACTTCAGCGACACTGAGTCAAACACAGATATATTGCTTTTTGAATATTAATCACATTCTTCTGTATTGCGTATGCTTATGTGCATACTATTACAACTTTAATGGGAACTATTATTACTGATTTCTCTAAATTAGCACACCTAAGTGACCCCTACCCTGTCCACTCACTAGATATTAGGGATGTAAGATGACAGCAGAATCGTATCAGTATCAGCAGTGGACAGTTTTGACTGGTATTTCAAACCAGTCTGAACGTATTTTTTGTTCACCAGAACAGCAGAATGTTTAGGTGATGCTGTAATGTTGCACTGCAGTGTCTGTATTTTATTGATTTTACTGTATTTGTAATCCTACAGTAATAAACACTAGATTTCTCTATAATGATAATCCAGGTGGATTTAATCCCAACTTCTATTTTTTGTAAATGTTTATGTCTCAGCATTGGCATCTGGAAGATATAGAACTGTGCAAAAGTTAGAGACCCTTCATTTATTTAATGACAAAGTCAAAATGGCCAGAATGTTATTCCTTTTTCAGGAGATATTTTTGAGGAGATGAGATTTAAGATAATCCGTTTGCTTAAGGAAGGAGAAAGTCAGAGCAAAATAAGTGAAAAAACAGGAGTTTCCAAAAGTGGAGTTCAAAAAATGATTAAAAGCTGTAGTGAAAACGGGGCTCCTAACAACCACCTGGAAGACCTGTTAGACACCAAAACTGCCCCCATCAGATAAACAGCACTTAAAGCTTTCATCTTTGAGAGAGAGGAGAAAATCAAGCTGCTTCAGATCTGAAAACATCCACAGGTGTTTCTGTCCATCCTTCCACTGTGAGAAGACAACTCAGCGCTGTGGGTCTGAAAGGATGTGTAGCTGTCAAGAAGAACCTCGCTGAGAAAAGAAAGAAACTTGCAAATCTAACAAAGAAGCTGCTGGTGATGTCAGAACAATCGACTGACCACCCCAGAGTCCAGACCTTAACATGACTGTGTTTGGGCTTAACTGGATCATGAGATGCAGAAAATACAACCAACTTCTAAGACTGAACTTTGGAGGTGTGGAAAAATATCCCAGCAGATTTCTTTGTAAAACAAAGTTAGTCAACTGAAAATAACAGAAGCCGTAATAAAGGCAAAGAGTGGACACATTAAATGCTGAACAATTATGACAGTGAAAACGGATTAGTTGTAGTAAATAACCATTTCGACTAGAAATTAAATAAATCAAGGGTGGTCTCTTACTTTTGCACAGTACTGTATGTACATGTAAAACATCGTATATCGGCATCGGCCCACATTTCCTGTATCGGTGCCTCCTTACAGCACACTGAATGTGGCGCCTACAGCTTTTTACATTTTTGGTTAATCTACTGTACCATAGTTGTTCCACTGAAAAGACAGAAACTAGCTGTGTTTGAACTGCGATAACCTCTGGCTCAGCTTCTATAAACACGCTCGTCAGAAATGAGTATACAGGCCCGTATGATCTCATGTTATTATGGTGCTGTGTTTTCTACGCTGATTGATGGACGAGGAAAACGTCTGTGTGAACTGGTTGTGACTCGTTCATGCACACAAATGACTCTGAGGAGAGGTTTCACTACAGACTAGATCACCATGCAGAAATCAGGAAGAACTGTTTCTCCACAATGACTGGTTATGACTGGTTAGTCCAGACTGGTTATTATGACTAACGTCTTTATCATATCCTCAATCCCAGTCTGTGTGTGGGACGTCCTAGAAGACACATTTTAAGATGGTTGAATAATGTAGAGAAGACGATTTGTGTGATGAATTTCCTGAAAGTTTCCTCCAAACATTTCACAAATTTTGGAAGCCTGAAAGAGTTTGCAGTCCAATACTGTAAAACGAGATAGTAAACTATTCAAATGTTCACTGAAATACTGGACAACGCTGGAGGCACTATGTTCAACAATGCCCGCACAGGTTTTCATTTAGGTCTCCAAACAACGCTCGGCAGAGAAACCCTCCATGTAACATCTCCAGCATTGACTGACGTCCATCAATGCCACCAAGGCGAGTGTTCCAGCCAATCAGGTTACAGCATGGGCTCAGTCTTGTATGTGCCCTGAAGGACTGAAAGGTGTCACTGGATACAACGTCATAAGGGATGGGACCACAATCCAATGTTATTGGTCCTTTTGACTTACTTGTGGCTCCTCATTGGTTCGGTACTGGATATACAGAACAGATTCTGGTTATGTGTAGAACCCGCCGTCTCTGAGAAGCTTCTGACGTGGTCACCATATTCAGTAAATTGTGGCAGTGCTTCTCCACCTGAAGATGGACAGCTTGTGGCCATGGACCCTCTGTGAATCTGGAAGTCTCCAGCTGAATCAACTGATCTATCCATTCTCCGCCCAGAAATGCATCCTTTCGTAGCAACTGTTGCTGGGTTGGACAAGCTTTACAGAACATTGACACCTACGACTGTTCTGTAGTTCCAGGCTGAAGCCCAGCTGCTGTGCGCTCAACTGGTGCCCACTCGTTCAGATTCAGCCTTTAAATGAGTTTTAAAGCGAAACCTTTAGCACTTTCCTCAGACTACGCTGGACAGAGCTCGTTGTAGACCTATAGATAAATCAACGAGTAGCAAACTAACAAAAGGAACAGCACAGTGGAAAGCTTCAGTTCTCCTCAAGAGCCTCCATTATAACAAGAATCCACAAGCTGTATGAATAAGAGTGAGAGGCTACAATCATGGAGGAGTTGAATCTTACCCTGCATTCACACCAGCAGCGACGCGATGCTACAAAGCGGCCGGAGGTCATTCATTTTCAATGAGAGCAGAGCGAACATTGACGACACGAAGTGGGCGGAGTCAGTAACGTGACAAAGTTGAGCAGAGTTTAACTTCATGCAAATAAGGAGCAAAGCCATATGGCGATTACCAATAGGAACTGAGCACTGAGCAGCGCAGTGCGCACTTCATCTCTGCCACTGGGAAATGATGCGCTCCATTTTTGGTTCCTAGATAACTGTTCTAAGTAGAGGTGGAATAATGGCGACGGTGCTTTTGCCGCAAATAGGCAGTCACTGCAAGGAACAAATACTATTTTCCTCACATACTGACTGCACAGACACGGGGATTAAATAAAAATAAGAACAAAGGCGATTTCTGACCAGGGTTTTAATTTTTAGTGGGAATGTTTCTGTTTTGTGCTTGGCGTCAGTTCAGAGTTCAGAAACAGCCACAGGCGATGAGCGGCCAGTGATCTGGGTGACAAGAGGCGAAAAGTCGCTGCTGGTGTGAATGCAAGGTTACACTATATATATTTTCATATATATATATATATATATATATATATATATATATATATATATATATGTATAGTAACTGGTTGGATGTTGGTGATGAAAGCTGAAAACTGCATTCACTCTGTGTAAATCAGATGATTTTCATGTCACACTATGAAAATGACAGTAATGAATTACTGAAAGTAATAAATATATTCCGATGAAGCTCATTTCGTCACTCGTATAGAAATAACAAGATGTGCTGCTTTTTAAATGGAAAAAAAACTTTCTCTTATATACACGTTTGTTTTTTTTATGCTAACATTAGCATGATGGCAAATTCGCCGTCTTGTGGCTTAATTACAATAACATACTCCAGCTTGACAGCGTAGCATCTTAAACTCTAAACTCAACGCTACTTAGTGCCTCTTTGCCGCAGTTTCTCGTGAATCGGACTACATCGGATTTCTGTCAACGTCCTGGGAAGCTTGTCCAACCTGCTGAAGAAGGTATCTGTGGTGGAAGCATGGACAACTGGTCAACTGGAGGTCCTAACCAAAGCTGTGAGTGTGATTTTGGGTCAGAGTTGTATCAGAGCACGGTCTCATGGGTGTACGTGTGTATCAGAGGGAGGTCTCGTTGGTGTGCGGCCGGGACGTTTCCTCCTCAAGCAGAGCGATGCGCTGTTTGAGCATGCGCACCTGCGTCTCGTGTCTCTCCACCATGGCCATCATCTGCGACTCCAGCTTCTTCAGCTTATTCTGGTGCTTCTTCTTAGCCTTCTCATACGCTGCTACCAGGTTACTGTGAACACAAACACAAACACACAGACAAAGGAATCAGGACCATCTGCTATAGATTACTGCTTAGTTCCTGTTCAGCTTGACCTAATTTTTTTGCACAGGAACCCTTTGATCTCTGTAATGGTAACTTTTTAGATGGGGGTGCACAATGATATCAGATTTCACATCAGGCTTGGCAGATACTCGCTTAAAAAAAGTTCCCACATCCGATGTTTAGATTTGACTGATATTTCATATTTGATGATGCATTTATTGTACTGTGGAGAAGCAGAATGTTTAGGTGATGGTGCACTGCTGTGCTAAATATCTGCATTTTATTCATTTTACTGCATTTGTAATCCTCAAATACATGTTCTATTTCTCTGCAATGCTAATCCAGGTGGATTTACTCTCATTTTCTATATTTTAGAACCATTTATGTGGTATCGGCATTACATGAAAAATATTAGATATCAGCATTGGCCCACGATTCCCAAAGATTCTTAGCATTCTATTAATGTAATGTGAACATTTTGGACTATTTCTATTGATCTAATCATCATATACTGTTCACACAATATAGAGAGTAACAGGAATTTTTAAATGCTGTTAAAAAAAAATAAAATAAAAAAATATACATAGGTCTTACAAAAGCAACAAAAGCTCCTCCTAATAATGACTGGAGTGGTGCGTATTGAGCTCAGGCTGGGTCTGACCAGTTGTAAATTCTCACACTGCAGTATAAGCAGTATTATAGAACAATTTCTCACTCTTTTGACTGAGGACAAAGTCATCAAGCACTAGTACGTGACCACTGAGGCCATACGACAGAAACTTCCTATCTTAAGATCTGACAGGTCAAGATAAGATTTTATACAAATTTGCACTACAGAAGCAAAACTTATCTTGATTTAGGAATCTTATCTTACAGCATATTTCGAGTTAGGAAATCTTAAACTACGCGATCGAAGTCGACTATCAACTGTCATGTCTGTTACCTAGCAACTGACCATGCGCACACAGCTGAAACATAAACACGTAATCAAAATAAGTTAGTTAGCCAGGCAGCTAACATTAACTACCATTACTGATAATAAGTCAAACAAAACTGAAGCGCAATAAACTGGAAGAATATCATCAGTCAAAGCACCGTTTTTTAATGTGGATAAATGTAACATCATTATTCTACTTATAGTAAACTATGCTGCCTGTTACTGTATAAAACAATAGAAACAGATGGTTAAAACAGAAGTTAAGAAGCTCTGGGGTTTATCTTAAAGTTAGAACAGAATTTAGGAAATTCAGTCTAGTTAGGATGTTTCTGTAATACTGTTTTCTTATCTGGAGTTAATGATAAGATTATGAAGTTAAGATCTGTTATTCTGTAATAGCTTCTGTCCTAAATTCAGTCCTAACTAAAGTTGTCATGGTGACTAAACAGATAAGATTTCAGACTTAAGAAGTTTCTGTAATACGGCCCCAGAATGTAAACTGGTATTTATAGAATTATCACTTTAAAGAGTTTGCCAGTGTAATGTTTGCTGCGTCAATTGTGTCAATTAGCCTAAATTCTGGCAGCTAGAAAAGTTTTACACTCTCAGAAGAAAATGTTTGAATTTGCTTGACTTCACACATCATTCTGTGTAACTGTAGCAAACTAAAAACATCTGTGTGTGCCTGTGTGCGGGCAGGAATTGCCTAAGCATCTGTTTTATCGGTTTGTTAATTTACACATAGCTATAGAGCTACAGCGTATGCAGAGGTTAAACATCCCAGGTCAAATTACATGTTTTGTTGACCTTCTAGTGCACAAGTTCTATTTATTTACTAAGTTTAACAATTTGGGAAAAAACCGAAAAATAAAAAATTCTGCATAAGACTGTAACTAAATCACTGGTTTAATCATGACATAGCAGTGAATATTATATATATATATATATATATATATATATATATATATATATATATGTGTGTATAAAATTTCACTATACTCATTGCCTTGTTTATTGTTGTGTAGGATTAAGAACAGTAAGATCTACTCCCATAAGATATTGGCAGCATGCTTGAATATACAAACGTAAAGCAGGATTTAAAGTCATTTGTCTTGGTTTTGCTCTCCGGCTCTGCTTGTGGCAGGAATGAATGGATCCAGTTCATCAAATCATGAGAGCCAATTCCTTAAAATGTTCAATGTCTCAGTCACACGAGGCAGCACTTTACTAAACGCAGCACAGCCCTGATCACCCACTCACAGCATTCATTACCTTTAGCCTGTTAACCACAAACAGAGCGACGTTCCCCAACGTCCCCCAGCGTCCCCCGAGGGCTGCTCGTCATTATAAACACACACATGCTGACAGCACACACACAAAGACAAAATGAACACTGCTGCGTTGTCTGATTAGAGCCATAAATCCAGCAGAAGGGTGGCTTATGTGGATGCATTGCAGGCTTTACAAGCTCACCACTAGGGGGCATCCTTACTGTGGAACCATAGTGACTGCACAAGCGGCAGCTTCAGTACAGGGTGCTCACTGGACTCACTGGACAGTGAGCGTGCAGGATTTGAGTATGTTAAGCAGAAAAGTCCTTGCTTAGCTAGGAGTCTATCACAATAGCAAGCTAGCTAACTTTAAACAAGGGAAATGTACTGCAATTGTTTACATTGTTATGTATTTGGTTAACGTACACTTCACCCAGGCTTTCTCACTAGGCCCATAAAGTAAGCTCCGCCCATGCGAGGGCAGTTATGAGCGGTGTGTGGCTTGTTTGTCACCTGTTGGCTCGTTTGAGGTCGTTGACGAACTCTGCGCTCTGCTGGTGTCGGACCTCACTGCTCTTGGTCAGTCGCTCCAGCGCTGCCACCAGCTCCTGCACACGACTCTTCAGCTTCTTCTCCCTGAAAACAAAAATCCAGAGACAGAGTGGTCAATGGAATCCCCACTGCAGGCCTCAGCGTACATCCTGAACACTTACAGCCTGCTGAAAATGACTTTTTGGGAGTCACTTTAAAAAAACATTTTTTTAAATTCAGTTTGTTTTGTAAAAAACCTTAAACACAGACATCAATTTCTAATTTCAAGTATTTAAGAATAAGCGTTTAGAACAATCTAGGGACGAAAATGATTAAACAAACAATTGTTTGAGAAATGCAGTTAAAAAAAAAAAACTTTACAGCTAAATATAACTTTAGGACCTAAGAATATAAAACCTTTAGCAACATTTTTGGTCATATAATCATGAATGTAGTTGGTTTAAACAACTGGGTCCTTATGTAAAGTATGTTTAATACAGTTTTGGGCAATTTACCTCACATGCATGCTGATGCCTGGCCCCAGCTCTCAGTACTATGTCCTACCATCCTTATAAGGAACACTTATGAATACCTCAATGCATTAATACAGAATTCAGTTGATGTGTGTGCTAATACGACTTCAGACATGGCTCAGCCAATCAGCTTTCAGCAAAGAATAACTAACATTTTTATAGGATACATCCTTAATTTAGGTTTGCCAGTTGTGATGACAGTCAGTTATTGGTGAAAAGAATTTGTCTAAATTTGCATCCTAGATCAAACTGTCTTTAAGAGTATCTAAAATTAAGTGGATCCAAAAATTTTACTTGTAATGGGGCAGACAGATTTGCTCTGGCCACTCAGGCCACCAGAAGCTGAAGATCATCGCACAGTAACAGTTCTTGTGCTGAAAGCCGTGGCCACGCATATTGTGTAAACGAGTTACTCACAGTAGGGAATGAAGGTGTGGCGTGTGCCTGCCATAGAAACTGACAACTGACATCCTTCTCAAAAGCATATTCCAGCCACACAAACTGCTTCTTCTTCCACTCGATTCTGAACTTTCTCGTTTTTTCATTTTTTTCATAGTCATCATTGTTATCAGTGTTTTTTTACTATCATCACAACAGTAAAGCCATGTTGTAGTAGCCCAGCCATTGCGACAGGCTGGGAAAAAAAAGGCTCGGTGTTCTAAAAAGAAGCTGTCACCTGTCAATGTTTTCTGACAAAAAAAGTCTGACAAGATTTAATTGGGTACAATTAATTTCATGTCTGACCAAACAGGCTCTCATGTGTGGAATAGTAGTTTACATTGCACACATTTACATTTTTCCACCTGCAAGAGAACCGTACTGTACCTGAACACTTGTACTGAATTTGGTTACCCTACCCAAACGTGTCGAGCCAGAACGTAAAGGTGGAGCTAGTAATAGTGCAAACTACTGACTGGTCAAACACAATTGTCCCAAAATTATGATGTGGTGTTACTGGAGTCAGATGACTGCAATAAAAAAAGTAGCTAGCCAGAATCTGTGACTCTCATATAAAACCAAACGCTGAGAAAAAGGTAAATCAGACCTTAAAACTCCTCCATTGTTGCTTCTGTTGTTCACTAGAGTCGTAAATCATGTAGCCACACAAGCTGAAGAGAACTACACCTACTTTCATGGTTCTACTGTGTGATGGGAAATGGACACGGGTGCTCGAACAGGGTGCTCCTAATTCAGGGTTCAGAATTGTAACCGTGCTGTACTGTGGGGAAAACCTTTAGTGGCCTGAATGTGAAATGATGTGGCCAGGGGCACCAGGCAACAGGCAATTTTGAAACCAACTAATAATGCATACACACACACACACACACATACACACACACACACACACATACACACACACACATACACAGCCTCTTCTAACCACAATCATTGATGTTTTCCATCTGAAGAGGAGTTTCTAAGAGCAGATCTATGGAGATTAAAGATCTGTGTCATGAAGCCTGTAAGTAATTTTCCTATTACTTACAGATTGTGAAGCAAGGCTTATAAGGCTTATGTATTAAAGTCCTGAGCTAGGTGAGCGAGAAGTGCTGAGCTAAGGATGTGTGGAGTTTAATGTAGGGCTGAACAGTGTGTGTGTGTGTGTGTGTGTGTTTTCCCCACCTCCGGAGAGCGTTGGTGAGTTCTGCTGCCAGGTCGCTGTCACTGAGGTTCCTCAGTTCAGACACATTAACAGCTGAAGGATCCCCCGAGTCCTGAGGAGAAGAGCCAAAGTCAGGTATAATATAACACACCACATCAATCTAATGCAAAATTACTAAATTTAATGTTCCCACATTTCCCAGCGATGCTGTCATTTTAACAGCATTTAGCCACTAGGGGGCATCTGTCTCACATTCAGATTTACACAACAGAGCATAAAGCATGTTTAGGTCATGAAGTGGTTTGTTATTCCATCATTTGTTTAAATGCTGGATGGCTTATCGCTCTGTGCTCCGCTGCACTGGAGGAAAAGCAGAAACATCTCCGGTGATTTAATCCCAGCAGGGGAAACACATACAGAGACATTTCCATTATATATATATATATATAGAGAGAGAGAGAGAGAGACAGAGAGAGACAGAGAGAGAGAGAGAGAGAGAGAGATAAGATAACGACAGACAGCGCGGAATTTAGGATAAACATGCAGGAGAGTACTCGCACTGTCACAGATATACACTTATATGGAATTTGGCAGCAGGTCTGGGTTAAGCAGTAAGTGCACCTCCTCCTCTCACGCTCTGATAAATGGGTTTAGGTATTAGAGTTGACACAGATACATGAACCAAAACACTCTGTCGAGAGTGAGAGAGGATGAGAAAACAAGGGTGATACCCATCCTAACATCCTTCCCATGGTTACTACAGACCAATTAACATCCCACAGATGATCCTGCATCAGGTAGCAGGGGTGGGTGATGTGATAAGTAACATCACAATAAGCTTATCTGAGCTTACTGTTACTGTTGTAAGATAACCTCATATCTCCGTTAGGCCTACCACAATTACTACACAATCGCCTGATCGCAAATTTATGTATTGTTATTATTATTTTTCACTGTTGTTACACTTTCACAATCTTGTGTTCCTGTCAGAACAATCAGAATGTAAACTGGGGCCTTTTACATGAAGTGGGTTGAGCCAAAAGCCTGTGAGTAAAAGAACAGAGGAGAAAAAAGAATAGAATAGGCTCTTTTTGAGATGTGTCATGGGTTTTATAAAAATAACCAAAGCACTAACTTCTGACTGGTGCTATAACACCTTTAGAGGGCAGCAGTGAGCACTGTTTGTTTACTTGAGCTCGAGCGGTCCTCAGTTGGAAGCTACTAAGTATGGACTTCTAAGAAGCAGGACAGCAAAACGAGCAATTTTGCTACTTCAGGTTTGTAATTAAAAGGTGTCTACAATGAACAAAAAACAAACTGTTAACTGAAATTATTTATATAGCAATTAATCATCTAAAACGGCATGACTGTGACAGGCCTAATCCCTGTACCAGTAACATTATAGAAGAAGAATAACACACTGGCTCAATCTCATTTTTTAATTTGACCCCTACCCCTTGTTTCTGAGTGTCACCTTGCCCCTTGGAACTGAGTTACAAGGGGTAGTGGTTGAACTCTTCCCCATGAAATGGGACCCTCAAATAAAGAAGAGCATTACTTCACTAACAGCTACTAGTGCTGCTCTGTAGACGACCCTACCAGTTCGCAGTGATAGCAGAGGAGGGTAAAGTACAGCAACCTCACTGCTGGGCTTTAGCTACATTTAGGGAATCATATGCTTCAAAGGGGGGATGCGAAAAATTATTATTATAATCGCCCACCCCTAATTCTTCAGTGATATGAAGCTGAAGTCAGCTATTCGCCAGCTTCTTGCTGGAATGTTCCAGTTCCACCTTAAATGGTGCAGCAGTTACATTCTGGCCCTTCAGGCGTCAGAACTGCTGCACCATTTAAGGTGAAACAGGAAATTTAGCTAGCTAGCTACCGAGACATCAGCATACTACTAGTGATTTTCTTTGCTTGTTATGAGAGAAGAACCATAATACATTGAAACGACATTAAACTAAGATGATACAACGGTTAGTGGAATTTTTAACAGAGAAATTTCTCACATTTGTGGGTTTCTTTGGTTGCTCATAGAGCCATCTTGCTGTTTTTCTTTTTTTTACTGTGGAGTGAGCCTCTGAGAAACCTCTGTTTGGAGGGCCATGTAGCCCTAACACTTCGCCCTGCCCCTCTATCTCAACAAAAATTAGGACACCCTACCCCAAGGCATGAACGGACAAAACGGATGGGTAGGGCTAAGTGGTAGGGGCAAGGGGTGAAATGGGATTGGGCCATTCTCTGCTTCTTATGTATGGCAATGCAGCAAGATCCTTTGTATCAAGAAATGTTTGCATTTAGTGTAAACTTTTGAAGAGGAGCTGGTGTAAAAAAACTAAAACAAAAAATATCAAGGCAACAACAACATGTTAAATTAAAAAAAGGTTTAAAAGAGGCTGCCAGGTAACGTAGCAGCCCCCCCCACCCCCACTCAAGAGATGAATATGTAATACTGAATAGGTCTGAAGTAGTTTTACACAGGAAATACTGTGATACTTATAATGTATCATCAGAAAGTGCAACTTGGAAGGTGAGACCAAGAAACTGATTTTTGCTTCCAGAATCTGCTGTTAGTAAGTTTTTTATGTGTGAATATTTGAGCCAACTTGATCATTTCCTGTCTGGTCAGGAGCCTGCGGACCTCGTAACTAGATACACTCACGCTTACTCAGCAATTCTGAACAATTCTAAAAAGAGCTGATCCAACCAGAGTGAATAAAGAGCCACTTTATAAGAGACAAAATACTCGATTAATAAACGCTTTATATTTTAGGTGTGCATGTGCTTAGTAAAAAGAGAAAAGGACAAAAAGAGAAGAAACAAAAGAGAAGGAGAGAGAGGTGGGGAGGAAGGGACACGAGAGAAAGAACAAAAGAGAGAATGAGAGAAGGGGAAAGAGAAAGAGAGAAAAAAGAAAGGGAGAAAGAGAGAAAAAGATAGAGAGGGAGAGAGAGGCTTTACACTGCAGGTCAGTGCTTCATTTTCAACAGCTGGAAAAAGCTCTGATAACATCAGAGCCCGACGTCTTTCGCAGCCCCCATTACTCTCAGTAACACAGAGAACACATCCGAATAAATTACCTTTCAAAGCCTTCACGTTCAGACACCTTCAGAAATGTGAAAATTAAAGAAGCAGCAGGAATTCCACAAACAACAGTGTGATGACCGCTGAGCTGGACGCTGCCCAACAGGGCTGCAGCTTCAACAGGCATTTATAGAAGACGAGGCAGAAAAAGCATTTCCTAGAAACCAGCCTGGATCCATTTCACATGGCATAAAGAACACTAGAAACCGGATCTCGTACTCTTTAAACTCCTTAACCCTACAGCACAGAAATAAACCAATCACAGCGCGTTCTGAGCACAGCGCTGATTCACAATCAGAGTTTACCCTCACATCTCCGTCTCTACGTCTCACAGCAAACATTCGGCCAGAATTTGCCAGCAGTTCCCTCCTTAACCCGAATGTAGTCGATAAGCCAAGACATGTTTGGTGTTGGAAGCTTCCTAAGCTCTGCGTTTGAGCTACGAGGGTTAGGATTGGCTGACGTAGCTGACTGATGCTTGAGTTTAATAAGCAAGACTATTTGAGATTATTCAACAACACAGAATGAGGCAAGAGTGATAAGTTAGACAGAGAACAGAAGAACAGAAGAGGAGAGAAGGAAAGAGCAGAAGAGAAGAGAAGAAAGGAGACAGGAAGATAAGCCATAAGAAGAGAGTGAGTAAAAGATGAGACAAGCAGAAAAGAGCAAGAGCAAGAGCAAAAAAGAGAAGAGGGGAGAAGTGGAGAGCAGAAGAAGAGAGAAGGGGAAAAGAAGAAAAGATAAAAGAGGAGAAGATGAGAGGATAAGAGAAGATAAGAGACAAGCAGAAAAGAGAAAAGAGAAGTGGAGAAAAGAACAAGAGAAGAGGAAAAGAAGAAAAGATAAAAAAGGAAAGAAGAGAAGAGAGGAGGAGAAGATGAGAGGAGAAGAGAAGAGGAGAAGACAAGAGCAAAAAAGAGAAGATAGGAGAGGTGGAGAGAAGAAAAAAGAGGAGAAGAGGAAAAGAAGAAGAGAAGAGGAAAAGAAGAAAAGAAGAAAAGAGAAAAGGGGAGAAGAGAAGAAAGAAGAGAATAGACAAGAGAAGATAGAGAAGAGAAGAGAAGAGAAAAGAGAAGAGAGAAGAAGAAAGGAGAAGAGAGGAGAAGAGAAGAACAAGAGAAGAGAACAGAAGAGAAGAGAACAGAAGAGAAGAAAGGAGAAGAGAAGAGAAGAGGAGAGAAGAGAAGAGGAAAGGAGAGAGAAGAAAGGAGAAGAGAGGAGAAGCAGAGAAGAGAAGAGAAGAGAAGAGAAGAGAGAAGAGAGGAGAAGAGAAAAGAAGAGAAGTGAGAAGATGGAGAAGAGAAGAGAAAAAAGAAGAGAGAAGAGAAGAAAGGAGAAGAGAGGAGAAGCAGAGAGGAGAAGAGAAGAGAAGAGAAGAGAAGAGAAGAGAAGAGAAGAGAAGAGAGCTGTTATTCTGAGCTCTCAGGTTTGTTGGTGTCTCGGCAGTGTGTGAGCCGAGCCTTCAGTGGCTTCAATAATTCAGTGCTCAGGGTCAGACTGGGTCTCGAGTCCCCTGTGTGTGTGTGTTTGAGTGTGAAAGAGGAGGAGGTGGAGCGATCCGGGAGGACAGGATGAAAGAAGTGCATCTCTGAAAGTGTGTTTTGAGTGAGAGAGCATTTTTCTGAAGCTGCAGATGTGAGAGAATAGCAGAGATGTGAGGAAGGAGACAAACTCCAAAAGAGCCAGAAAACAGAGAGATCCTTACAGCCTACTGAGAAATGCCAAGATGATCCACAACTCTATAACATAAACTACCATTTACACACTCGGAATCAAAGGGCCTCACCAGCCAATATCTTCCTAAGTTTTTTCTTAAATTTATTCATGAGAAAGATCCTAAGAAAAAGTCTACGTCAGACTCACAACGAGTTCTCAAAGCGCAGAACTGTTCTCTCCTTTGTGCTCAAGTGTGAGTAGATTCTGCTTTTACCTAAGAAAAAATCCCAAATAAGAAAACACTGGTAAATATCAGCATCTTCGTAAAAACTGCGTGAGTTGGTTTTAAGAAGAAATTCCTTCTTAAGAATGGTTGGTGAATGAAACCTGATGTTTTCATTAACACAAACCAAAGTGATAGCATTTTCCAGTACACAACCAGATTTCACACTCTGTTTAGCACATCAATTTTCCAGAACTTCACTAAGAACTCCACTACTTAGAATTATACTTGCATTTATCGACATCCTTACTATTTAAGTCAACAACAAAACCCTTAATGAAACTCCACAAACCATTTCCCAACCAGTTATCACAAGCTTTAATAAGCTGAAAGGACCATTCTACTGAATTAGTTCAAACTACGCTCCTACAGTGAAAAAAAAATATTTTAAAAACATTTAAAATTTCAGATCTTAGATATTTACAAGGATTATGTTCTAATCTATTTAAACCCAAGGCATTAATAAAGACAATAATAAGATAAATATATACAAAATCATCATTTATAGGGCACTTTCTATTGGGAGGCGGCTGCTGTCCCAAACCCAAAAATTTCAACATGTTTAAATAATACTTTTTACTTTGTATTTTTTCAATTTTGATTTCTTTTAAAGTGAAACTGAAGTGAAAGTGAAATTTCTTCTAAATTGAATTTAGATTTATTAGGGTTTATCAGGAGTTTTAATGAAAAATGTTATGATTTTTTGTGTTGAGCTGTTCAAAACTCACTCAAAATTAACTAAAATCTCAAAATGTCACTACAGAAACAGTCACTACAGAAACAGTCACTACAGAAACATTTGGTAATGTTTTGTAATGACAAAATGAAAAGTTCAATCATTTCTTTAATAAAATAAATATTATTAAGGTATAGAGTCACTCCACTTTGAACCAATTCAGCAGAATCCATACAGAGCTGTGTCAATTCATTTATAACAAATAAAGGATGGTAGTTTCAATTATTCAACCCCCCTCTTTGGCATGAAGTACCCTAATTCAACTTTTAACACTGCATGAAAACAACACATGCACAATATATGAAAACCAAATCTAGTCAAAATTCCATGTGAAGCTGGACCTACAGTACACAAATTTTAGCCTGATTTTAACCCAGACACATTTAACCTCGATAAGTTCGGACAAATTTTCACAGTCTGAAGTGATTTTCCAGGTCGGAATGACTGGAAGCAATTACCAGCACAAATGATCTGGAAGGGTAAGAGGAGAAATGAGTCACTCTTCTGATTTAGCTCTGGAGCGATCAGAGGCCTTCCGATTTTTCTAAATGTTCAATTTCTATGACTCATGATTCCCACAGAATGAGATGTGAGCAATGTATCTGAACTAATGATTCAGGTAACAGCCAATGAGGAGACCAGAAATCAAATACTAGCTCTCACTGTCATATCGGCATTTCTCAACCACATATTCATCCCCAGTGTACCTTTTTTTCGTTACGTTTCTTGTGTGTGCTTAAAAGCACAAACAAGTCCTGTTCACTCTAGCTCAGTAATTATTACACGATAACAGTGAGACCTGAGTGCTTGTTCGTAGCTTAAACTCATTATGTGAGTTATACCCTCTTTTTGTTTTGTCTACTGTGCGCTCTCATGACAAAAACACACCAACGTCTATAAAAGACTGATGTTAAGTATGTAATGCTGTTACAATGTCAACACACATCAGATGCTCGCAGATAAAAGGACAAGGCTGAAGTTTACTTGAGGTTTTGGTGAAGGTACAGAGGGCGTAGTCAGAACAAGCTAGGGTCAGAACCAGAGAGCAAGAGAGCCAAAACAGACGAACATCCAGAGAGTAGCCAAAAACCAGTCTGAGTTCAAAAACCAAAATCTCACATAATATCCAGCAAACAAACCAAAAAGGGCAGGTCAGAAATATGGAAAACAGGTCATACACAAAAGAACACAAACAAAGAACACTCAGTACACAACAAAGTGTTATATATATCGCAAATTACTAAGCTAAAGCCTGGGCTTTATATACTAACTGACTAATGGAGTGTAATGAAAAACAGGTGTGACAGTTTGGAATTCTGGTGAGGAGGAACGCTGAAATGAATGTTCATTGGTTGACGGCTATGGGATGAGAGTCACGTGGTCTCCCACTGATTCATGGGAGTTGGAGTGCTCTGGACCATTCAAGGACTCAAGTGAGGAAAAAGGAACAGGTGGAGGAGGCGTCCTCGACAGGAGGCGTGACAAATGCTCTTTGTTTGTGAAATCTGTTAGGATTTTAAAAGTCAAAGCAAGACAATATCCTGAAAAAGAAAACAAAGGTAGATAAAGTAAAATGAATAGATTTATGTGGACTGATTCTGCTGGGGGACAGGGTCTAGGTCTGGGGTGTCAAACTCAACCACTAAAAGGGCCACATGAAAAAATCTCAGCAAATGTGTTTTTCGTTTCATTACTTGACTCAAACTGGCCATTGTTTATTCAAAATACGCAAACTGCAACAGCAAAATAGGCGCTGACTACTTAATTAGAAATAATAATTAGTAATAAAAATAATTTTTTTAGGTAGCTCTTTTTTAAAACTGCCTATTTGCTTGAACTAGACACCAGGCATCATTCCTTTGTGTGTAACCGCTGGCCCATAGATTGTTGCTGGGGAAGGGGGTCAGAACACACATTATGTTGCAATGCATGCTGGGGACTGTAGTTCATCTTAGGGTGAAACTGGCTAGTAAGAATAAAAAAAAAAAAATATTGCAGGCCGAATAGGACTGTGTCACGGGCCTGACTTGGCCCTTTGTATTTGACACACTGGGTCTAGGTAGTGAGCCTTACTTTACCCCAAACTTATTTTTTTCTCTGCAAACCAAAAATAAAAATGCATACCCAAATCTTTCAGGTATGCTGTGAATCCCGCTGAGAATCCTTCCAGAAATCCAGGACTTTACTAATATTTCCAGGACATTTTAGCCAATTTCCAGGTGTTTTCCATGACTTTAAATGTCCAGGTTTTCCAAGATGTGCGGGAAGCCTGAAAATGATTCTAATATGCCATGTACATTATGCCAATGTGACTTCTATATTACATTTAGTTCAGTTTATCTTACTCACTCACTCACTCACTCACTGACAATGAGCAGGCTAAGAAATTCTACACATCGGGGCGCCACTAGCAGTCAAATAACTTTTAATGCATCATAAGAGCAGCATCATTGATAGAAAACGCTCAGCCAGCTCAGAGCAGAGCATGTGAGCAGTGCGGAGTCGGAGCGGAGCGACCTGATTTTGCTCAGATCGCGGAGCAGCTTTTCAGAAAGCCAGAGTGTCGGTGTTCTCTCTCACTCCGAAACCACTCCAGTACCCCCTGAGCCAGACAGTACCTTTTCCCCAACATTGACTACCTCTGCATGACATGAGTGATGCGGCAGTGACTGCTACAGCTCGCACGTGATGGCCACTCATACACATTGTCTGCTCTGCAGAGCTGTTCAACAGACCTACATACTTGAAATTCTCACCAAACACAACTAAGCTCTACAGACACTACACAGAGTTAGTTTAATGTCATCTACTTTGCTGCACGGATGATGAAGAAGAGCATGTTAAAAGCACATGCATTTGTTAACACTCTGCAGATTTCCAGGTTGTGATTGGGTGTCTCTTCAAGCCTGTACCTTCCGAAAAAAGCCTGTGTTCAACTTTTCATTTAATAACATCCATAAATTCTATTATTAATGAAACGAAATGTGTAGTGTCTTGTCCATACATTCAACACATAAAACAAATATAAGAATGGATCATATGCAGCAGACATGGAGCAGAGTTCCTCTGACCTGTGAGCGAAGAGAGGAAAACAGAAAATCCAGAGCCGAGCTGGGCCGGAGTGATTATAGAAAAGCTTTGAGCGAGGAACGGAAATGTCTGCCGCTCCACTCCACTCACATGCTCCAGCTCAGAAACCCTCCCCTATAGGGTGTTTCACTCAGAAATGCATCACAGTACGCAAAAATGATTTCCTTCTGATGGTAAGGACAGAAAATGTGCTCTGATTTCAGGAGTTTAATAACTAATTAAGTAATAAGCAAGAAAATGTTAGACATGTCCAGAATGATGATTCAAAAATCATTAACACAGCTGCAGAACATCTAAAATGAACTTTAAACAACTACATTTAAAATCCAAAACTACATTTAGTATTCAGAATGCCTCATATTTCAAAAGTGGTGGTCAAATATCAAGGCTGAAAACTTCACAGAATTTTATTAGGTTCTTCTTTATCCCAGAAAACATGAAATATTAAATAAAACATTTAGAAATTCCTTTTGATGCCAAGTATAATAGTTCTATCTACATTATAACAGATGTTATTGTATATGAATGATGAATATGTGAAGTGAGTGCCTCCACCAAAGTCTTTCTAAAACCATCTCACCACCAGCACATGCTCTCTCAGCTGCTAAACACACACCAGCTGTTCCCACTTCTGGCACACTGAGCTTCTCTAATGAATGATGACCATGACCAACATTCAGGCAGGGAAGAGACTCAACATAAACACAATCTGGGCCTTTTCTAAAAAGAAAAAGGAGGAAATAATAAATCTATGCAAAACATTAATCAAAGAGGTTTAGTGAATGAGTTTTCTTTCCCAGAAGAACAGTGCAGTAATTCTCTGTACTCCAGAATGCTCTGTACGGATTATCAGGTAATAACCCTGCATGGCTATTGAAACTTGCTCCAATATGTTTGTTTAGCATTTTCAGAGTGGTTACAAGTAAATTAAGTTACAGGTTAATACATCAGAAGCAGTGAACGTAGGAGTGAAAAACTTTCCAAAACTGGAGTTCAAAAAATAATTAAATACTACAGAGAAAATGGGACTCCTAACAACAACCGACAAAACTTGGTAGACCATCAACTTTGTCCCCACCAGATAAAAAAAACATGAGCTTGAGAGAGACGAGAAAACCAAGCCCCAAAAGTGTTTCTGTCCATCCTTGCATTGTGAGAAGACAACTCAGCACTATGGGTCTGAAAGGATGTCAAGCTGTCAAGAAGCTGTTACTGAGAAAAAGAAATTTGCAAATGAAACAAAGAAGCTGCTGGTGTTCTCAAAATTGACCACCTCAGTGAATTGACCACCTCAGAGTCCAGACCTCAAACATCACTGAATGTGTTTGGGATTACTTGAATTGTGAGTAGCAGAAAATGCAACCAACTTCTAAGACTGAACTTTGTGGGTGTGGAAAAATATCCCTGCAGATTAGGCTGAAAAGCTGAAAGCAAGCAACCTGAAAAGAATGAAATCTGTAAGTAGCAAAGGGTGGACACAGTAAATACTGAAAAAATGATACTATATTTAGCCACAACTGAGCTGTTCCTTCTCTCTACTGGCTAACTACTAACTTCTAGTTGAACTTGGCTGGGTTTAATTTCATTGTCTAGTCTAAATCAGCCAACAAATGCTAACAATCCTCGAGTGATCTATTCCCTATCAAGGTCACCTGGTATCAGTGCTATTCTTCAGCAATTACTAAAGCTGACAGGATGACCAGCCAATTTCCTACTTGAGTTTGTCAGTAACACTTACCACTGCGGTCACCACAGTCACTCCCGGTTGAACGTAACTTCATCTTCATAATTTGATTTCTTATACAAATTCAAGGATCAAGTCACAAACATTTAGGATCACTGAAAGAGTTTCACTATTTGTGACTGAGTTGCCTACACATTTAAAATGGATCCACACTGACCTTCCCGCTCTTATCTTTGGCTCCAGCGCTGCTTGTTGACCCCAGTGATCTCCTGCGCTGTTCCTGCTGCTCCTCCACCTCAGACTTTAGGTGTTCGATGTGCACCAGATAAGCCTGCTCCTGTGCCTCGCGTGTACTCAACTTCAGCTCCAGAGCCTTCTTCTCCTTCTCCAGCAGATACAGCTGAGCTTTCAGCTCCGCCATTTCCTCCTACAGAGAGAGAGAGAAAAGAAAGAAGCATGTTAAATTGTAACAAAAATGAGGCTGCAGAGAAATAAAGAACATGATCTCGTACTTTGCTGTGTTCTTGTGATTGTTTATGAGTGTAGATGAGTCTTTTCACTATTGTCAAAAGGAAAGTTCTAGGTTAGTGTTTAAAAGCAAAATGTTTTATTTCAGTTGGTGAAATACAGACAAAGTCATTAGAATATTTTGCTATGAAACAAAATTAATTGCAGAGAAACTTGGACTGTAAAAGAGAAAAAAATAAAAGAAACAAAAAACTCAGGTTTTCTTTACAATGGGCGTTACAGGAACCAGGTGTCACAATATCTATACTGCAAACATAATCATTTTTATTTACTATCCAAAACAGCCAGTGAACCTATACATGTCTTCTGAGTTGTATATGTAATATTGCTGATGATAAAACAGTGGTAAATCTGAAAAAATTGTGTTCTTTGGCCAAAACTTTACTTTTAAGCTAGCGTAAAACCATGCCTCAGGCCCTAGAAACTGTATTCATAACCCATTTGTGTAATAACTTTCTGTGAGGGGGAGCAGTTAGGGGTTGGGTGCCCTGCTCAGGGGCACCTCAGTCACGTACAGTCGGCTCAAGGGATCGAACCGGCAACCTTCTGGTCACAAGGCTGGTTCCCTAACCGCCAGCCCACGAGTGCCCCAATTATAGACTGAAACCTAATCTCAGACAACATATTTATAGCCATTAAATGCCATCGCTTTCTGTTAGAGAGGCAGAAAACACTCTGAACGCCTGGTTCCTATCACAACCACTCTAAACAATTTTGAACTGGTAGACTCTGTCTACATCGTAATGATCTAATAATGCAGAAACGTTTTAAAAATGGTCGAATTCATCTTCAGGTATGCATCAAATAGATGCCAGGAGGTTGTGCATGAATGCAGAGTTTCTTTGTATATTTTTGTAATCCAGCGAATGACAACGAACACTCCCACTGCTCACATTGCCATATGCCCTTTAATCACATCAAAACCAACAGCAGCTTGTTGACAGCATGCATTTCAAAGCAGAGGCTTGAGATAAGGTTCAAAACCTGCTTTTTTCTAAAATGTCAGCGAGATCTCTCTATGTGTGACTTACAAAAGATCAGAAAGCCAACACGAAGACAGTGTGAGTCATGCATGCAGCTGCTGACTCAGATCCACAGCTGTAAAACCTCTCTGAGCTTCAAGGGGAAATTCATCTCGGACCAGTTCCAGAACTTCTCAAACAGAGCGCGAGGAAGTGCTTTCACTGGGAGAATTAGACTGAAATAGCTCAGGAATGACTGACACTCTCCAACATCTCTTTTTCCTAAAGGGAGAACCGGATTTGACTGCTGGAGTTATTTAGTTGGGCTGGTTACACATGAATACCTGAGAGATGAAAACAACCAATCAAACTCCACTTCACTCTCCACTCATTCAGCAGGGAAACTGCAGCGGAGGCAGTGAAAGCTGGTCCTTTAACCCTTAGTGTTACTTTTGTTTTGCTGTACTATTTAAAGTAATTACCTCATTACATACTTATTCACATATTTATTACATAATTAATTACATTTACATTTTACAATTTGTATTGACAGCTTAGAGTATATATAATATATAATAAAATATATCTTTTTCTACACTTTTTTTGATATTAATATTAAATATTCTTTAATAAAGAAAATGGTTCTGTATAAAATCATGCAAAGGGTTATTTCAGTGTTCATGATTTTATATAGAACCTTTTTCTTTATTAAAGAACATTAAATATTAATATCAAAAAAGAGTGTAGACAAAGAGATGTTTTATTATATGTTATATATACTCTAAGCGGTCAATATAGAACCGAGTATATTATATATACTCTAAGCGGTCAATATAGAACCGAGTATATTATATATACTCTAAGCGGTCAATATAGAACCTTTCTGAACTAAACTAAAGTTGGCTTGATAAAGCCATTGCTATAAAATCCCAGGTGGTTGATACAGTGTTGCTATGTTATCCCAGGTGGTTGCTAAGATGTTGCTAGGCTGTTTCTATGGTATGCATGAGGATGGTAAGGTGTTGCTAGGCCATTGCTATGGCATCCAAAGTGGTTGCTAAGGTGTTGCTAGGTCATTGCTAAGGCATCCCAGGTGGTTGTTAATTAGTGTGTATATATGTGCTATGTGAGTCTGTATGTAATGTCTGTGAGGGTCAGTATGAGAGACGTCCTTCGTAGCAGTCAGATTAGAGTTTTCTCAACACTCAGTTTGAGATCTGAATTGTCTGCATGCAATTAATTTTCTAAGGGGGAAAAAATTGTTTGAACAAATGCTGTACGGAAATGTAATGAGGACATATTAATACTTGGGCCTCCATTTACTGAATGTATTGATACTATTGTTATTTCCTAAATTTTATCCCATTTTCCCACTAATATAGTTGAAAATTTCCACTTACTCACTAGGTCTCCCTCTATCACATGATGCTACCAAGCTGGGAGGATGAAGGTTAGTACATTCCTTTGAGACGCATGATGTGCCATAACTTTTCAAACTGACGCTAAAACAAAATCCTTGGACAGCCCAAAATGCCTGGAAGAGAAAACTTACTGCCAATTACTGCCAACAAACAGATAGCAGTGTTGGCTAGTATTGCACTGAGCATCAGGACGAGAGGGAGAACCATTCTGCCCACCCAGAGAGAGCGAAGACCATCATGCTCTTACGGACACTGCGCCACAGGCCGCTGCTGGGATCGAACTCGATGACAGGGCCGATGCTTTGACGGCTGCACCACTCAGGAGCCCACAATACGATTTTAAACCCAAAATATTGCGAAATTACGCTGCATCAATGTTTTTCCCACCTCTACCATTCACCTCTGCTCAGACACCATTCTGGATATCTTAAGAGTTAACTGCACAGCCGTGCTGACTCCAGCATAATCCTGAGAGTAATTTCTATTCAGAGTGCTCGGGGATCCTGAGGGGCCGTCAGATCCAGGCCTTTGGTCTGTTCTACCTGTGCTAATATCACATCTCCTGTCAGGACGCCGTGCTAGCTCCGAAAATGTCATCCTGAAGGTCACCCGTGCACACAGGTGAAGTTCAGATGAAAGAATGGCTTCAAAGGGCGCCGGGGGAGTCTCCCTCTTTCTCTGATCTAAAACCGTCTCCAGGCTGCGGGCCACTGAGGAAACCACCGGAATGCCAGAGCTGAGGTGAACACTGGAAAAACGTCAAAGGGCTCTCGTTTACCTGTGGAGTCTCCCTCCTCCTGTCTTTCTCCCCGAACATGCCCGAGCCGTAATTTCAGTCTCCATTTCCCTGAGGGCAGAGTTTCAGTTATGAATTTCCTTCACAGCTCTGCTAGGCCAAAACATGTGCACCCTGCTCGAGCCCAGGTGGCCATTACTGTAATAGCATCACATGGAATTTGTGGCACTTCTCGTGTAAGTGCTCAGCTTGAGGCCACATAAATCTCATGCAGGGCTCCTGTACTTTGTACGGTACTCTACTGTAGCTGTGAGGAACGTATCAGTGAAAAGCTGTTTTATCTGATAGACTGAGCAGTTCTATATCACACTCAGATTTGGTAAAAGTAAAAGCAATTTGAAATACAGGTATGCTGTGAAGACACAGTACTTGAACTCTTAGATGTCTAGATATCTAGATATATTATAATTAAATTATAATAAATTAAATTAAAATAATTAGATAGTATTCACATTTTTTACCTTCTATGTTGACAGGTTCGAGTCTACTGTCTTGACTTTTTCCACTAGTTTTTACATCAAAAAAAAGACAAACAAAACAAAACAAAACTGGATTTACAATACGATTGTAGATGGACAACGTCAAACTGATCTGTTTTTGGAAGTTCTGTCACCAACAGCAGCTGCATGCCACAGCAGTCAATGGAACGTTCCACCAAGAGGTAAATCTAAGAGTTAAAATTGCCATCAGCCACAATGGTGGAACAAACTAGATGATTTTTCTGGATACACGAAATGAAGCTGTAGTCCAGTGAACGCAGGCTAGCTGTAACCTAAGTGTTTACTGAGCCCAGGTTCATTACTAAATCAAACTGGGTTGCACCACACAAAGTACTTTTAATGAGCTTAGAAGTTACAACAGCAATAAGCCATGAGAGGCTGTGCGTTACTCCGATTCACGAGAAGCGTGTTCTAAAACATCGCAGTAACGCACGGCCTCAAGTGGCTTACTGCTCTTATAAAATGGCGGCCAACATAAAATATGCTAAAATACACAACTGTTGTTTTGCATTCTTTTACAAAAATACATAAATTAAATTTAGAAAGACATCCATGATATACATATTTTAGACAGTCCCTCAATAACTAAAGCATCTATGTTACCAAAACATTATGTTTAGTGCGCTTAACGACAGACACATTTGAAATATATTTGGTCGTAGTTTGTCCTCTGTCTTCTCATAAGTGAGAAATGCTAGATTTAAGCATTTGTGGGCATTTATTTCATGAGAAATCCAAAACAGAACGCAGAATATAAAATCAACTTCACTGTGCTCTCCCAGATAGAGCCATGAAACTTACAATATCAGGTTCAGCTCAGCTTCTTCAATACTTCCATACTTGCCAGATTAACTTGAACGTCATCTTCTTCCGACCATTCCGTAAAGCATCTTGTTGTATTCTGTTTATAGCTAATTTCAGCTTTTTCAGTCATTCTGCCGTCATCACTGATGACTGAAAAGCTTACTTTCAATGACAGATTCAGAATTTAGTGTAGGCTTGCAGTCACAGTCTTTCTCAGATAAATCGAATATTATCTTATAGAAATGATCTAATATGTTAATCTTCTGTTTTTGTATGTGGTAAAAAGTAGAAACGTACTAAAAATTAGATATACAGCAGTTGTTGCTCAGGGAATGATACAGATGTTGTGAAAAAACATGCTGTATGTCTATAACACTTCTTAATCAGACTGTACCATCAGGACTGGTAAAAATAAATATAATTAATTTCGAATTCCAGCATGACATGCTACTTCTGGGTCAATCAACCAACCACTGAGTCGGCTGGTCAGACAGAATTGTACTGTGATGTCTGGTGCTCGCATAATAACTCGGGGTTGTATGCGTCATGACACGTTGTTCATTTATGGACAAGAATGCATGAGAAATTCCAAATAACTGTGTGACTTCAAAGCCAGTGAATGGCAGCTGCTGAAGAAAACACATTGCAAATTCATTAACAGGGATATGGAGGACAGCTCCTATAGGACTGAGATTTTGCATTTTCTACTCTACTAGTGTGAAGTGGTTCAAAAATAGGAAAAACGTCAATCAAAAAGGAAGCTCTTCCACATATCACAACCATGACACATACCAAAAGCATTTGGGCAGTGATTCAAGACCCCTGTCCTGGATATTTTGGTGTTTTAACTGCTTGAACAAACCTGATCCACCGAATCAGGTAATTAGAAAGCCCTACCTGAGCTGAAGTGGATGTGTTGTTAAAATCGCTGCGCTTACCACTGTGGCTTGCGGGACACTGCTCTATTGAAAAGAATGGATTATTCGGGTTGCCGCCATCCGTCTACCGCCAACATATAAGACGTAGTATAAAAAGAACACGTTTGTTGGCGGAGCATGGACAGGCCAAATGCTCGGCAATGGCTCTAACTGGCACTTATATAAGTAGTGACTTCTGTAGTTTTCTTTTTGGCTGAATGCTTTTTATACCTCAAAACCAGGCTTACAACGCAAACTCGAGTAGTTACATTTACAGCTCTTTTATGTGTGCACAATAAACGGAACATGGAGCTCTTGAGCAATTACAGACACCTGTTACTCATTTTTCCCAACATTTTAACTGTATAAAAAAGGGTTTCTCAACCACTGGGCCACAGATCACAAGTGGGCCGCAAAGCACCCTTTGATGGTCCTCAAGCCAGTACCGGATGCACAGGAGGAGGCAGTGGTCTGTAATGGATCAGTGATGGTACTTGTCATAAAAATCTGTAAAAATGAACTGACTTAACATTAAAAAAAGACATTTTTTTTAACAGTAAACAATATTTTTTTGCAATACTGCAACAATAAACAGTAGTGCAACAATGCTGTAGACTCACAACTGTTGTTTTTGCATTCTGTTATGGATGTGTTAGCCCAGGAAAAACACTCTACAACAGGCCTGATAAAGAAACACACGAGCATCTGGACAGACAGAACATAACGGTTCTAGCCTCATAAAAGCCATACTAAACCTTATAAGCCTTTTTCTTTTGCTCTGCAGACTCTGTTCTAACCTCAGCTGGGAGCTATATTTCCGTGAGTTCTCATGAGCTACAGTGACACTAGACCTTCAAAAATTGAAGACCATAATTGCTAAAGCTCTTCAGATTGACACTAATGCTCCTCTTATTAGTGTCAGCGGCCGACTGAATCCACGGACTGGTGAAGGATGGTGAGATTCGGGATGCTTTGTATCAGGCTACAAAGGCTCGTTGCTAATAGTAAGCTGCGTCAGAGAGGATCTGTCCTGGCATAACTAACTATATTAATACATGTTCGTGTTGGACCTATTGCGAGGTTGATTTTTGGCGATGCCACAGCCATCCGCGGGTGAGAGTTCTCTCTAGGTGAGGAGGATAGTCCTCCCTCTCCTCCAACACTCAATGAGATGCTGGCCAACACACGTGTCTGTTAACTGGCCTAAGAAAACTTCCTGTTAGTGTTCTCCAAGCATGTTGTGCTGTAAAATGACTGTTAGGCCTAGTTCGAAAAGATGTGGTGGAGCTTGTGTTAGCCCTCACTCTTCCAGCTTGGAAGCAGGTCGGAATTGGCCACGGCAAAATTGGGGGTTGGGTGTGAGGTGGATGGAATAATTCTTTATGTAAACAGATAAATAAATAAATAAATGGATGGATGGATGGATGGGTGGATGGATGGATGGATGGATGGATGAATGGGTGGATGGGTGGATGGATGGATGGGTGGATGGATGGATGGATGGATGGATGGATGGATGGGTGGATGGATGGATGGATGGATGGATGGTTTCACTCCAAGGTGCATTGAAGACCATTTTTAAAAATGTTCTTTTTTTCATGAATTCTAATGTTGGTAGTCGGCTTTAAACATAAATATTATGATCTCTATCTGCGATTAATACCTTTTTTAGAGAAATAAAAATGTGTTTTCCATTATATGTCAGCTGTTATTCTTTTCAAAAATGTATTCAAAATGATTACCAATGGAAATATAGAATTTTGTAATGAAAGTCTCATTTATTCTATATCAATGATTCTCATTCTTAATAAATAATGCTATGCTGTTCTGTGCCTCAATCCACCGCTAGCAGCAAAAACTAACATAAACCGAAAGATCACCCAATAACTGGAAACTAAGAAAAGCCATGAGTTTGAGCAAAATAGATTGGAACAAGAAAAAACTGCCTCAAAAAAGGTTTCTGCAGCATAAAACAGATATCTTTTGCTTCCTTCTAAGCAAAACACTATTAAAACTGAGAAGTGCATATAATTATTATCTATAACTGCTGATATTGAATGATGTGGATAAACATATTGTGATATGGTTTTTGGCCATACTGCCCGGCACCACTGTGCACTCTTGCTGTACCTTCATGGCCATGAGCTCCTGCATTAGAACAGCATTCTCCAGGTCCAGCCTCTGCGAATCTCCGCGGGGCTTCACGTCGTAACTCAACGGGTCGATGTGTACACTCTCCAGCTCCAGCATGGTCAGCTTTACTGCCGCCCGTTCATTCTTCAGCTGCTGGACGTAGTCCTTCAGCCGCTGCTCGTCCTCTTTGGAGAAGTCCGTGTCGCAGCTGCTAGCCGTGGAGCTGGTGGTGCTGTGGTGGAGGAAGGAGAAGAGGTCAGTAATTTGCAATAACCAGTTGACCTATCCATATTCACCCACAAATGTGTTTTTTGTAGCAAGGCTGGAGAAGCTTCAAAGAAACATTCCCATAAAAAAAAAAAAAAATTAACGTAATGAAAAACTGTACCACAAAAATACCTCTATTTTCAGAGTTTTATTTGTTTCAAATTATATTTATTTTGTATGCAATGATATAAACATCCAGTTTATTTCACTGCGCTTCGGTCGACGGCAAAAGTTGGGAAAACTGCTCTGGACAAAATCGTTGCGCTTACCACTGTGGCTTGCGGGACACTGCTCTATTGAAAAGAATGGATTATTCGGGTTGCCGCCATCCGTCTACCGCCAACATATAAGACGTAGTATAAAAAGAACACGTTTGCTGGCGGAGCATGGACAGGCCAAATGCTCAGCAATGGCTCTAACTGGCATTTATATAAGTAGTGACTTCTGTAGTTTTCTTTTTGGCTGAATGCTTTTTATACCTCAAAACCAGGCTTACAACGCAAACTCGAGTAGTTACATTTACAGCTCTTTTATGTGTGCACAATAAACGGAACATGGAGCTCTTGAGCAATTACAGACACCTGTTACTCATTTGTCCCAACATTTTAACTGTATAAAATAGGGTTTCTCAACCACTGGGCCACAGATCACAAGTGGGCCGCAAAGCACCCTTTGATGGTCCTCAGGCCAGTACTAGAAGCACAGGAGGAGGCAGTGGTCTGTAATGGATCAGTGATGGTACTTGTTATCATAAAAATCTGTAAAAATGAACTGACTTAACATTAAAAAAGACACTTTTTTAACAGTAAACAATATTTCAATACTTCAACAATAAACAGTAGTGCAACAATGCTGTAGACTCACAAGTGACCTTTGCTACCATTCTCCCTGATTCCTGCTATAAAATAAGCTTATGTTAGCCCAGGGGTCGGCAACCCAAATGGTAAGAAGAGCCATTTGGTCCTTTCAACAAAAATCAAACCACTTAAGGAGCCAGAGTATTTTATGTCCATTTTATTGAACGTTTTACCATCTTGCCTGTAAATGTGTCTCCGTATGTGCTAATGTCCTAGTCTAGTATAGGCTAAAAAATATAACAAACGAAAACACAGACTTACTTTGCTCTGCTTTAAACTTTAGCTCAGCTATAGCCACTTTTCTGGCATCTCTGGCAGGAAACTCTTTCGCAAAAGTAGAATAGTTTTTTGTAAAAAGTCTCTCAACATTTGACTTTTTACTAGGCTGAAGTCAGCTTTTCATTCGCCAGCTTCTTGTTCTAATTCTCCTGTTTCACCTTAAATGGTGCATGAGGCCAGAATGTAACTGCTGCACCATTTAAGATAAAATTAGAACAAGAAGCTGGTGAATGAGAAGCTGACTTCAGCTTTGCGACGTTTTAGTATCTGACTGTCTCTTCACAGATTAAGTGTATCAGGAAACCAGCTGGAGTGCTTTCAAATGCAAATAAGTCCACTCGTCTCCAAATTATCGATGTTCGTCTTAAATCTCTCTCTTTGTCTTTTTGTTAGCTACTGGCTAGGCGAGATTGCTGTCTCCGTTGCTTTGTGACCAGCAGTCTGTGTGCCAGTCTTCAGGGTTAAAGGGTGAATTAGCAGTTCTACATTAACTCCAGCGTTTAAGACCATTTATTGTTAAACTGTGTTGAACGATCAGTACAGATTTATTTTACTGCAAAGGAGGATTATTTTACGTTTACCAAAAATCTAGTTTTGCTGTGGAGCTGCAACAGGGTAGTAATACCCTGTGTTAGCCTAATCTGTTGACATTTAATGTTCAATGATACATGTCAAATATTTTGGGGTAGGCACTCAAACACAGCTGTGTGTTGTTGCTTTCTAGTGATAAATTGGTGGGCATTGAGGTGGAAAAGGTATAAACCCTAGCATAACCCCCATTACATGGACATATAAGCTCAAATTTAGCACTTTAGTTCATCTGAAATATAAGTTTCATGAACATACAATATTTTTTATTTCTATTTTACACACACACCTCAACTCTCACACTAGTATGTGAAGCACATAAACCTGTTTACATACCTGTTCACTTAAAGATGCATCTCACACAATTCACATACACACACACAAACACACACACACACAAACACACGGACACATTACAGTCCCCACACAGCACCATGTGGAGAGCTGAAGCATGAAAAATTGCCCTAAATAACTCTCTCCTCCTCCCTCCTAACGATCTCTCTAATTACAGTGACAATTCCCATTATCTTCCTCTTCGAATAAACCAGTCCTGTCACATGACTGAGGTTCCTTCAGGTCAGTCACTCGGGACAGGACAGCAGTATTTTGTAGTGACAGTGAAAAATATATGGTCAGAGTAGAACATAGGACAGCATTCTACTACACAGCACTTCCGTTCTCCTCTTTAGTTTTGCCTTGAAGGGCCTATATAATGCTTTTAAATCAAAAAAGTTTATTATATCAAAACACAGTATGAAAACGTTCACTCCCCAGTGCATATAATCTGTATGGAAACTAAGCTGTAAAACCATTTTAGACCCACCCATTCAAGCTGAAGCTATAAAGAGTGTTGCAGACTGCTTTTTAAATAAGGCCCAATACATGGCAGCCATTTGGACAAGAGGCAATTTACATTTATCAGTCTTAAAGGTACAATAACATCCTGTTTCATTCTAAGGGATAAAGAGAGGCTGGAAAACGTATTCAAATTTAACATTCTTATCGCTGCTGTCGGAAGAAAACCTCGTATCTCCATTTTTGTTTTTCAGTTTTTGACATAATCTGAAAATGCCTGTTGCCCTTTACATTGTGTGTAAATTTCATGAAGAATGGACCAAAAAAAACGGCCCAAAATGACTTACGACTTACATTAAAAGTAAGTATGTTTTTTCCTTCTCCTGTAAAGTTCCCATTTTGGATATACGGTGTTCGTTGTATCAACCTTCTGAAGAAAAGTGAAATGTGGAGCCTCTGACATTTTGGCATATTTCCCTTCAGCAGAAAATGTAATGCAACAGTTTCCCAAACAAATAACCACGCCCACTCACCCACCCTTCCTACTTTGGCCATCGCACTGCCATTTCGGATACTGAGGTCAGAACACGACAGTGAGTGCGTTTACATGCACTTAATAATCCAACAACTGTAGAAAATGTGTTACTAAGCTCTTACCACGCCCCTTCTACCGAGACAGCCAATGAGAGCAGTAGTCATTAGCATACAAAATCAACACCTAGAAAATGACCTTTTCTGCACAGAGGAGTTAAAAATGGACTAAAACACATCATTCAAAGCCTGAATTAAGGTGTTTTTTTACTCTGGAAACTGTGTTAATAAATGGATCAGATTTTTAAACGCCTCAGGGTCACTGCTGGACTGAGAATAGCCTCCAACCAAAAATATCCATCCAACCGCGTCTTGTGACCACTGATGAAGGACTAGAGGATGTCCAACACAAATTGTGCTGCAACAGATGAGCTGTCGTCTCTGACTTTACATCTACAAGGTGAAGCAACAAGGTAGGAGTGTCTAATAGAGTGGACAATGAGTGGACACTCCAGCAGCACTGCTGCGTCTGATCCACTCGTACCAGCACAACACACACTAACACACCACTAGCATGTCAGTGTCACTACCGCGCTGAGAATGATCCACCACCCAAATAACACCTGCTCGGTGGTGGTCCTATGGGGGTCCTGACTACTGAAGAACAGAGTGAAACAAAGCATGCAGAGAAACAGATGGACTATAATTCGTAATTATAGAACTACAAAGTGCTTCTATATAGTAAGTGGAGCTGATTCAAATGGACAATGAGTGTAGAAACAAGGAGGTGTACTTAATGAAGTGGCCGATCGATGTATGTCATCGGTCTGACTTACTGCATTTGGGGTTAAGAGGAAAACTGTATAATTTTGATGTATCTGATTCTGTACTCTGTGCAAACTGCCATTCCCTGCTACCTTTTTATATTAACAAATATATGCTAATCATGTAGCCTGTTGTATAAATTAAAGCTCATCAAAACAAACTGAGGTTAATAGAGAGTCAGTGAGGTGCTCAGCAATGTTGGCACTATAGAGTGGTCCGGGCAGGAGGAAAAGAGGCAAAAATCAATGGACTGTTACAGGATCGTCCTATCCTGAGTCTGAAAACTGATCTGGCTGATGCAGGACGCTCGGTCTGGACACCAGAGCAGAAAGTAAACTAACTCTGCATTCACTGAATTGATAGCAGCTCAGTTTGACTGCAGTGTGACTTAGATTAGTGCTGGCAAAGAGGAAAATGCTGAAATTCTTTGTGTATTCATTTGATCTTTAAACAGATTATGCACAGTGAATGCAGCGCTAAATAATTAATCATTTCTGACAAATATTTGTCTGTAGACTGGAACGCTAAAATATTCATAATGTTCTTGGTGAATAAAGGAAACTGGACTCAAGTGAAGTTATGCATCATGTGGGAGAACATGCATCTTTTATCTGGGTGGATAATAATAGACTACCGCTCATTGGCTGTCTCATTACAGAGTAGGGGGTGGAGTACGACGCGTGGCTTTGTGTGGTGGTGGAAATACGAATGCTAGCATACATGCTTGACTTTTTAATCCTGTTCATGCTAAAAGGCCAGATACAGTCACAAACTCATGAGCGTGTTAGCCAAGCAAGCCTGTACAGCGGTGTTTAATAAACAGGTAACTTGCTGTGCCCTGCTAAGATAATGCTAATTACCATTAGCTTCATAATTTCAGAGATTTTAGGGATTTGCCTTTGCCTGCTGAATATTTAGCAACATTTCATAGCAGCTCTATACAGCAGACACAAATATTTTAAGCTCCTAACATATTTAAGTGACGTATTCTTTACTTTGGATGTTACAGTTAATTGTTGACTCCTTCAGTTAAGATTTAAACTCAACGCCAGTCTCTGAGTACTACTGGAGCCAGTCCCATTAGCTAACTCGCTCGGCTGAGCACAGAATATGGTCCAATTCACCCACAGAACACCTGTTAACACTAAAGAAAAAAAATAACGTGGCTGTTTTACACGGTCCTGTCCATCAGAGGCGCCCATCCGTGAAGCAGCAGGTGTAATGGTAAAGGTATGAAGGCTGGGTGAGTGGGCATGTTTGTTTGAGTGGTGTATATATTCACACCGAAACACCAAAACATTTTACCACTCACAGATGACTGATCATCTTGTAAAAACAACACGTGAGGGTCTGGGATATAATAAGATGGTGAGTGAACTGTCGGTTCTCGTAGTTGATGTCTTGGATGCGGGAGAAAAACCTGCAGGCGGGCGCAAAAACCTGACTGACTTTGACAAGAGACAAATCTTTAAGTCCAGAAACCTGGGTCGGACCAAAGCTTTTGGGGTGCTCCTGGTCAGCAGTGGTGAGTACCTACCAACTGGGGTCCAAGGAGGGACAAACCATGAACCGGTGACTGGTATTGGGCCTCCCGAGGCTTATCAACGAGAGCAATGAAGACAATCCCATCTGGTCTGAACTGACAGAAAAGCTAAGTCACAGAAGTTCGATGGTTAACGGAGGAATGGGTCACAACACCCAGCGCGTCTCACCCTGCTTTGTATGGGGCTGCATAGCTGTAGACCAGTCAGAGCACCCATACTAACCCCTGTCTACCAGCAATAGTGCCTACAATGGGCATGCAAGCGTAACAGGACCTCAGAGCAATGGAAGAAGGTTGCCTGGTCCGATGAGTGCTGTTTCCTTTTTTAACATCTTGTTAATGGCCGGCTATCTGTGCACCGTTTACCTGGGGAAGCAATGACACTAGGATGCACTGTGTGAAGAAGACAAGCCAGTGGAGGGAGCATGATGCTTTGGGCAATGTTCTGCCAGGAAACCCTGAGCCCAGGTGCTCATGTGGACGTATATTTGACACGTGGCACTTCGATAAACATTGTTACAGACTAGGCTTATCCCTTAACGGCAATGGCATTCCTCGAATGGCAGCGGCCTTTTTCAGCTCTGCCACACTGCACACAATTTTCAGGAATGGTTTGAGGAACGTCATAAAGGATTCAAGGTGTTGCCCTGACCTTCAAGTTTTCCAGATCTTAATCCGATCAAGCATCTGCAGGATGTGCTAGAACAAAATTTCAGATCAGCAGCAGCTCAACTTCGCAACTTACAGGACTCAAAGGATCCGCTGCTAACATACTGGTGCCAGATACCACAGGGCACCTTCAGAGAACTTGTCCATGCCTTGGAGGGTCAGAGCTGTATGCAGAGGACCAACAGCATATTAGGTAGGTGGTCATAATGTTTTGGCTCATCAGCACACACACACACACAAACACACACACACACACACACACACACACAAACACACACACACACACACACACACACACACACACACACACACACAAACACACACACACACACACGTTAGGAATTTAAGACAGTTTCTGCTTTTTTGATATTTAACAACTGAGAATTAAAAATAATTTTTGACCATTTTTTTGCGTTGATTACAATAATCTCACATTGGTAAGGTCCTGGTATAAAATGCAGGAGATTTAGAGATGAGATTCTCTGCTATTCACCCAGGACTGGATAAATGAGCTCAGATACAACTGAGACTCTGAAATAGACCATGCTGCAATTTACCTCGCCTCTACAGACACAATAACAGGAGATATTTCTGAGCTAAGTGCTGCGCTGTGTTCCCAATATGAGCTTTAACCAACAAACTGTCTGTAGTAAGAGCAGCCTAGTTTGTCTTGTCCAATTTCACCATCATTGACCACTGACCGGCACCGTTTTTGCTGACCAATCTGCTAGCTCTGTGGGCTGTCATGGAACTGATATACTCAACACACAACTCGTTTTCATTCAGCCGTCTTCATTAGCATTGCATTAGCAATGCTAAATTACCTTTGAGCTGCTAATTAGCATGCCAATGCTACCATTCACAAAGCTAAATCATGTTAGCATTCATCCGGTTAATAGCGCTGTGAGCTCAAAGAGCTGCAGGAGTTTCAGGTGCTGTGTGGGGATTAAAGGACGAACTGTCTCATTATACAGAGGAAACAACCAGCGAGGACCAGAACTGAAGTCAAAGTGAATGTGTTGCTAGAGGTAATGAGTGAACTGTTAGTGATTCACACTGAGATCCTTAATTAGGGCTGGACAAAACGATGTTGTAACAGGTTAGAAGCAATGACAATCTCTCATGTTGGGAAAAACTGAACAACTACATAGGCCAATTTTATTTTAAACAGCTTCCCAATCAATATTAAACAACATTTACATTTACTATTGTAATATATTTTGAGTTTTATTGTTATTTACCAAAGATGATTAAAACAATGAACAAGCTATGAGGCTGAAGTAGAGCCAATTTCCTACTGTCTCTGCTGTTAGTTTTCAGAACATGCTCTCAATAAATTTCTAAGCAGTTTTTATACAACTTAAGTGTTCAGATGAGCTGCAAGTTTATGAAAATATATTTCTTCTTGATTTCCCACAGCTATCAGAGCTCATGGGTCTAGCTTGTAACTCACTAAACAACTGACTGACTAAATGACTGACTAAGTGACTAACTTACTAAATGACTAACTGATCGACTAATTAATGAACTCATAAACTGACCAAATAACTGAGCAACTAACTGAGCAACCACCTGACTGACTTATGGACTGACTAACAAACCTACTGACTAACTAACTGAATCACTAACTAATGGACTCACAAACAGACTAAATGACTGATCAACTAATTGACTAATCGATTAATTGAGTAACTGATTAACTTGACTAAATGACTAACTAAAGAAATCACTAAATGATTAAGTAACTATCTAACAGATGACTGACTAACTAACTGATTCACTAACTAATGGACTCACAAACTGACTAAATGACTGATCAACTAATTGACTAATCGATAATTACTGTAACTGATTAACTGGACTAAATTACTAATTGAGGAATTGACTGAATTATTAAGTAAGTAACTAACAGATGACTGACTAGCAAACTTACTGATTGATTCACTAATGGTCTCACAAACTGACTAAAAGAGGGACCAACTAATTGACTAATTGAGTAACTGAGTAACTGACTAACTTGACTAAATGAATAAATAACAATCTAACTAACAGATGACTGACTGGCTGAAACTTACTGACTGACTAATGGACTGACTAAATGACTGACTGACATACAAACTTACTGACTGACTGACTGATTCACTAATGGACTCACAAACTGACTAAATGACTGACCAATTAATTGACTAATTGACTAACTGAGTAACTGATTAACTTGACTAAATGATCAATTAACTATCTAACTAACGGATGACTGACCGACTAACCAATTAACTAACTGTCTGATTGACTAACTCACTGACTAAACAATTAACTAACTGATGAACTAAATCATTAATTAAGTAACTGATTAACTCAAACATGTTTAGAAAGCTGGAGATTCTCCAAAAAGGGTGGACAACAATGAAATCCATAATTTTCATATTTTAACAAGAACATATTGTGATAATGATGTTTAGACCTTGCCTAGCCCTCCACTGTGTCTGGGGACTCTGGGCGCTCTGAATTCAGTTGTTTTTCTGAGGATGAGAGTTGCTCCAGGGCTGTGTGCTCGATGTTATTAATTACCAATTATCTGCCACTCTTCTCTTCTCTGATTAGCATTATGAGCATATGAATGCCATCTTGTCTCGGAAACAAAGAACACACAAAGACACACGCCCACACACAATTGAACACGTAGATAAATGAACTGTCAAGAAGCCTAACATTGCAGTTTCATTACATTGCTGCAGCTGTTCTGTGAATACAGGCCTAATACTGGCTTAAAAATAAAAAAATCTATCAACTGAATAACAACGTTCTCAGCATTTCATTACTTTCTTTCAAACGCTGATATCACCTGCTAACTTCTCCATGACCTCGACACTGATTGCAGCTTGCAGCTCGACTATGGCCATGACACATGACAGAATGCAGTGCACAATATTTCAACAACTGGACTGTTAATCCTATTTGCATGAGATTAAAATGGAAATGTAGCCTCAGACCTTCACACCAAGTATACTATGAACCCAAATGTTTGGGTTTTAAACACTTTCTGTAGCACTTCAGAAAGATGTGACAGTGTTCACTTGGGCTGTAACCACAACTGACAACAAATAAACCCAATAGTCATGTTTTTATTTTTAAAAATATGTATTTTCTTCATTAAAGGAACCATATCTTGTACACACTTGTTCCTGTATGTTACTGTTGCCCCAAAGATACAGTTATAACTTGTGTGGGTTTATGTACCAAATTGGCTGTCCTGTATTGTGCCTTATTCTAATAGCACTAATGCTAATACACTCCTTATAACTTCAATATGAATGGGCGGAGCTAAACTGCTATAGGCTGAATTGGACATGCAGTTGTTGATTTTCCAGGTAAAAATAAATTAACACATCATCTACAGGAAACATTATTATTATTATTATTATTGCCCATTCTAGTGCTATTTATTTCTATGTATTGCTGTGTGTAGCATATTGGAAAAAAAATAAAACATAAATCATAAAATGTGCCACAATATTTACACAGGTATATTATGTTAAATTCAACAAATAATGACCGTGCATTAAAATGTGCACCAGTGCGATCTTAGCAGAGGATGTGTTAAATTATTATCATTTAGAAAATCAACAAAATGTTTAATTTAACCAGGGAAGCCCAAACTTTGACATACGACTGTATGCAAATGTATTGGTAATCATGACATCACACAAACAACAGTTTCAAAACTGTATTTTCCCAGCATAGTTTCCATATATTGAGGACTGATTGGTACGTTTTGAAACTATAACAATGTTTACATACTATTTCAAGCTCCTTATTCCAAAAAAGCAAGGGAGCTCTGGTTTTCATGATATGTGGCTTTAACATTGATACAATATAGACAACACACGACTGTCTGAAAATAAAGCGCTTTCTTACTGTCAATCTTTACCCAATTTCTAAAAATTGTGATGTATTTAAAAAGTATTAATAAAAAGTGTTTTAAGTCAAACAAAAACATTGGAAGTTCTTTTGCAGTACAAGATGAGTGGGTACTACAAAACCACAGATGTGCACACATGGGCGTACCTGGTGTGGCTGTTGGAGGACAGGCTCTCCCAGGGCTGGACGCTGCAGCCTGTGACGGAGAATGCGGCTCCACAGCTGCCGTCCAGTCTGCCTAGGAGGTCTTTAGCTGCGTTCTCTGCTGTCTTCCTGCTGTCATGAGCTCGCTTCAGGACCTGCGTGATGCTCTCCTCAGCACCCTGCTCTCCTATGAGACATAACAGTCACGGCCGAAGCTGTTAATACACAGTTGTGGACAGTTGTCCCTGTATTACCGTGCAGCTGTCCATCAGAGAACTACTGAGGCATTACATTATATTTAAGCCGGGGTTACACTACACAACTTTTACCCCAATTTTAGGCTCGATTCTCAGTCTGGCCGAGTCTGTTCTAGTTGGCTCTAGTCTGCAGATTTTTGGGTCAGTCAGAGTTGACAGTCAGAGAGAGAGTCAAGTCGTGTGTGAGGGGTGCAGACTCAGATATCTGGCCTCCCGATTGCGTTTCAGACCAGTCAGAGTTTATCAAACGTCTGATCTTTTTGACCCGACTCTGAGTGTAATCTAGTGTAAACTGATCAACGACTCAATCTTAGCAGATTCCTGCAACAGCCAATTACAACCGAGAGTGTGAAAGAAGAAAATACTGCAAGTAAACAAAGAGAAATGGCGAAAAGTCACTCATGTGTGGAGCGAAGCTTTTTAATGAGCCGAGTTTAAGGCACAAGCACAACTGAGTTTATGGACGTTTAAAACTCTAAATAATACCAAACCGATCACATTTTAAATCCATGAGCCACTTAAACTGTTTACCTGCTGCTTCTTTACTGTGTCAGTACAAACGGCAGAGAAAACCGCAGCAGCAGCAGCTGCTCCATGCATGTTTGTTTATTTGGGTCTTTCAGTAACGGGGGAACACGAGAGTTCAGTGAGTTCCGTTCGGTTCAGCAGCAGCTGAAAAGTTGAGTAGTGTGTGATCCCTAATCGTTTAGTTGGGTTAAGAAACATTGATGAGATATTTCTGTGTCAAATGAACATGTTGGAACGTCATCCACTGAGGAGAAAGGTCTACTGTAGAAGACAACAACTCCTCAACAGCATCCAGTGTTGCTCCTCAAGCCTCCAGCGCACAAACTTGTTTTTCTTTGGCTGTTTTTAAATACTAAAACATTTTTTCATAGTATTCCTCTGCGTGTTGCAGCATTTTTGGGCTACTGATTTTCTTAGCATCTTAACACCAACGCTAAAAAGTACGTCTACAGCCCTACAATACTTTTGACTAAAGTCTGTTTTCTTTTTTCCTTTCTTTTCTGTTTTTTTTTCCCCCTCTGTGGTTCATTCATTAACGCTTACGGATCCTCAAATAACACAATTAGCCAGTAAGAGCATCCTTAGTTTAGGCATGCAGTTTGCACAATGCTCATTAGTGGCGTAAGCTCTCCGTACATGTTAGCTACTAGAGAAGCCACCAAACAGATGTCTTGGCTTACTGCTTGATCTGGGTAAGACTTGGGTACACTTTACGACTTTTAAAGTCTGAACAGATTATAAAAAGACTGGGCATCTCACACCATCTGGCTTTTGCAGATTTTTTTGGGCGACGGAAATGTTAGGGATCACAAACTAACAGGTAAAGTAGTCAGCATAGACTAGCTATCACAGAAGTAACACTAGAGCTGAACGTGCTCCATCGAAGCTGAAAAATAAGACAGTCACATGTTACAGTCCTGTAAAAGAGAAAATCTGTGTTAGCCTGTATATCACGGCTGTCCAAAGAAACCAGCAACTCCAACTGTCCATCTCCTAAATGGCAACTTTACAGGAGAGTGCAAAAACGTTCTTTAATTTTAATGTATGTTAATGTAAAGAGATTTTATTCCAAGTAAGACTGGGGGCGTTCAAACTTTTGCTTACGACTATATGTATGTGTACTCACCCATAGTGCTGACTCCAGCAGCTCTAAACTGGCCGAGCACAAGACCCTGTTCACTCTCCGCCAGAGCCAACAGCAACTCATAGGCCTCAATACACTGCTCACTGCAACACAACACAGAGGGAGAACTTAATACACATTTACACTCAGTCATATACACACGCTTCTACACACACACACACACACACACATACACATGCATGCAAGGACACGGCACACACAGAAGGAATGTGCTGGCCAGGGCAGCTCCTTCAGTTCATACTGAGCGGCTGAGGAGGTGCTGATGTGTGTACAGCGGCCCACAGCAGGCCAAAACAAGCCCAAATCCGACAGGACAGGAAACCCCACTGAAATCAGGAAAGACTCTGGAGCTGCAGAACGCTATTGTTTGGTTAGCCGCGGACGACTTCTGAGTTAAAATAAACAGGGGGATTTATTCACTGAGCTGAGCAGGTCAATACAGTCCCAGTCAAAAGTTTGGATACTCCTGACTGAAAGCAGTAATGTGCAAAAATTTTCCCCAAGAAAATTCTATCTAAAAGGCTGGTAAATAAGCATTTGTGCGCATGGAAGAACAGTAACATTTGAATAAATACAAATTTGATATATTTATGTGCATGTTAACCATTTCCAAACCTCTTTTGTAAGAAGCCCAAGCGTCAGTGTCACATTATACATGGTTTGGCTACCCACTTGTTGATTAACTCAGATTAGTCACGCTTTTCAGATCAGTAATGAGTAAGCAATATTATAGTAATATTATTAATATATAAGGTAACATGCTATGTCTGTAAATCATACTGTGTCTGACCGTTTAAAGACATAATAGGTAAGAAACAAAGTAGAAATGAGCAAATTTGTATTTTACAACACTAATGCTACATCATTTTAGCAGAACTACTGCACTGTTTTGGGTTAATGACCCAAAAAATATAACATACTATAAGGATTTAAAAGAACTTACCAAATCCCTGGCTAATAATCAGCTCAAGAGATCATGTACTTTATACAATTAATTATGTATTTAAAGGAAGGAATTAAGCATTTCATCTTCGGATAGGTTTGCACTTGTTCCATTTTCCACACCTTCAAAGTTCAGTCTTGGACGTTGGTTACATTTTTTGATCTCTCACGATTCAAGTAATTTTAAACACGTCCAGTCCATTGTTTTGAACTACAGTTTTAAAACTTATTGGACAGTCTTACAACTAATCTTCTAAGAACTATCTCCTAAAATTGGATAGCTTGTACTTCATGGCTGTTTTGACTGAATGAAGAAATGAAGGGAAGTCTGAAACATTAGCACAGCACTGCAATTGTATAAGACTGATATGATGGTCAGTTGTCGAATGTGTTGTCGAAACTCAAAAGCAGAAACTCAAAAAGTTTTAAATAATATAAAACACCACAGCACTGGGAGCTTTGTAGCCTTCCTGTTGGTATGGTAATTAGTTTTTCTCTCATTTTTCATCAGTTCATTTCACCTAATTTTGCATTCTTATGCATCTTTTATTACTTTAACCTTGACGGTGTCCTGTGTTTAAGTTATCCAGTTCAGCATTGCTCCAATAAAGGTAGGTAGTGGTGGTGTAAATATATGAGACCAATAAAATCTTCAATACAATATAAAACAAGCAACTTCAAAGTAACATTTGTGCTTCATCAGCCAGATTTCTGCTGATACCAACAAAAACACAGAACCTTATTATCAGCCAATTTACAGGCCAACATATCCGATATCCAGGCCTTATTATAAACACAAAAGCACACTGACTATACTGTAGCAGTGCGGTGCAGAACCCTTTGGTTAATGGGAAATTTTATTAAATACATGTGTGGCTCATTTTAGACATTCCTGGAACACTGATCTGAGGTCAGATTACAGCTGTTTGTACTGATGTGGAGGATGATGGTGTGGGTGCTGAAAGCTGGTTTTAAATCAGTGATTTTTATTCAGCCTTGTATACTCAGGCCACAGAGTCAAGTCTAAACTGGCCAAGTCTGTGTCAAGCATGAGCCGGTGATTATACGGTACCCGCTGCCACGACACTGACACAAGCAATCAGTTCACCATGAACAGTGCCTCTCTTTCCTTTGCTCACTCAGTGTCTCTCTTTTCTGTTCTGTCCTTTTCACTCACACTTTCCTCTGTGTGGGAAACCCCCTGAAATGCTGACCACATTAACAACCCTGAAACTGCTGTTTATCTAAGCTTGGTGCATGTGTGTGTGTGTGTGTGTGTGTGTGTGTGTGTGTGTGTGTGTGTGAAGGGTTTTGTACATTTCAAGCAACGTTTTTACCAAAGCTGCAGGGTTCATCTTGTTCATTACTGAGTTTAAGGTTAGGTAAGGCTTATTGTACAGAGACCTACAAAAATTCATGATGAATGAAGCAACAGAAGAGTTCTAAAATCGCTTTAAGCGCATCAACTTACATTAACTTAATTTACATTAACTTGCATTAGAAGTTATGGTAACACTTTCTATGAATGTCACCTTTGTAAGCATCTATAAACACATTTATAACATGTTATAATGTATTCATAAGGCACGTTTATTATACATTATGAGTTGTTAATATAATCCATTATAAATAGTGTTAATAACATGTTATAATGTCAGTGCCAAAGAAGTCAGTCCCAGCTTGGAGAGTGTAAAGTAAAGACAAATACCAAGCTAACGGTGGTGTACATTACCTTTCCCACATTGGGTAAAACACTGATGGCAGCTCTAGTTTAAACTCTGACATTTGAAGCCTGTAATGTGCTTTATTGTGAATGTTTTAGTGTTTCAGTAAATCCTTCAGTAAATACTTCAACTTGAAGCCTCACTCTTAACACTGGAGGAGGCTTTAGTACAGTACGCTTCACTTTACTTAGAGCGGACAAATACAACTTATGAGCTCTTATAATTTGTTAACAATTCATAATGCATAATAAACATGGCTATAAAGTATAGTGCATTTTTATAAATATTTATAGCTATGTTTATAATGTCTTATAAATGTATTATAAAATGTTATGAATGTGTTTATAGATGCTTACAAAGGTGACATTCATAGAAAGTGTTACTGAAGTTATTAGGTTTTTCCTCTCCAGTAAAGCTACAATTGTGGAGGTACAAGGTTTTGTTCAGACAGTGATGATCTATACAAAACATAAGGGACATATGGCATGTAAGGATATTTACGAATACACACACACACACACACACACACACACACACACACACACTATTCACTCTTAAGTTTGTTTTCCATTTAAAAGTAGTGCATTTTGTTATAAAGAACAAAATAAACATTACCAGAATGTATTTATTACTTTATATAACATTATTTTCATCATGTGAACACGAACCTCTACCTGAAAATCACATGATTTCCACACAGAGTAAACACAGCTCCTACTTTTCATCACCACGGTCCAGTGAGAACAACAGTCGCTACATGTTCCAACCAGTGAGTGTACATATCATATATACAGTCAATGGTTCAACTCTCCTTCATACAGCTTGTGAATTCTTGTTACAGTGGAGGGGAAACTGGAGCTTTCCACTGTGCTGCTGCTTTTGTTTGTTTGGTGCTCACTGATTTATCCACAGGTCTCTTGCTAGCTCTGTCCAGCGTAGACTGCTGAAGGTTTTCTTTAAATGCCATTCAAAAGCAATATTTGAATGAGAGAGCTACAATCGCGGATCCTATCACAGCAACATACAGTGTGCTGCAGCTGGGCTTCAGTCTGCACTACGGATGGTCTGAAGGCTTCAAAATAGGAGAACGCAATAACAGTACTAAACAGTACTAAAATCATACTCATCGTTACTTATCATATTAATGTATTATTAACACGTTAACTTTGATAGCTCGAAATATTATGTACCTAAATATATGTAATACATATCAAACATACTGAACACATACACTAAATATTGGGACATGGTATTATTAAATATAGGTACTTTCCCCTTTAACATATATAGATTTATTACCACTGTCGGAAAAAAAAAACATCTTTCCATTTTTGTTGTTTTTCATATTTAAAATTTACTAGAAAATACCAGCTGCTCTTTACATTGTGTGCAAATTTCATGATCAATTTACCAACAAAAATGGTGAAAAATCTCTTGACATTAATTTGAGAATGTTTTTCCCTTCTCCTGTAAATTCACCATTTGAGAGATATGAGGCTTTGTTCCAACGACAGGTATGACCCCATATCCTGATACTGCGTAAAAACAAACCAGGGTATGTGTGTGTGTTTGCATGTGTTCTGTTTTCTGAACCCATGATTAATCGGCAGGCTTTATGAGCTTGGCGCCGTCTCTGTCTTTATGAGGGTTTGCCGGGACCCACCCCCAGCATCCCTCCACCCTTCATAATGAAAATCACTCTTCTCTCCTCCCTTCCAATCCCTCCAGCAAACTGACATCACAGCCACCAGGGACAAAATTCAATCAAAGCCCGCGACCTTCTGCCTTACTGCGAAACAAAAAGCCAAACGCAGATGGTTCAGTCTGGATCAGGATTTGGTACGATCCACAACAGCACTGCACTGTATCTGGCTCCTCACTGAGTTTGGGAATAATTCTATTACATATATACTGGATGACCAGTGTATCATATATAGTATTATATGATATAAAATCCTGATGTTTATTCTTATTGGGAGAAATTCCACAGATAAAACCTCAATGTTGGCCTTAAGTTGCGTATTTTTTTATTATACTGCAATACACCAACCGGCCACTACATTAAGTCCTTGTTTCTACACTCGCTGTCCATTTTATCAGCTCCACGTACCATATAGGTGCCCTTTGTAGTTCTACAATCACAGACTGTAGTCCTTCTGAGTTATGAGGCTATGAAGAGGGCTTGAGAAACACATCTGCCTCTTAACACGTGTAACTGGTGGATTCGTGTCCATCTACATTTTGTCTAAACTGACCAATGGACACTCAGGAAATCACTAAGGATGTCAAAAACCCTTCATTCTTCATTCAGTTGACATCAGAGACAAGTGTGAAATGGCGTGCAAAAGGTTTACAGCCACTGAAGTTGCTACAGCTAGTTTTTGGTAAGTAGTGATGAAGATAACGGAGCATTTTGATATAAAACAAGGGTATCATGTTATATGCAAGTGCTTTTGGGTTTTTGCATATCTTTAAGAAGATATGCAAAAACCCAGAAAACGCCCTCACCGGGTTAAAAATCTGCAAAATTTTGAATCGGTGGAGCCCTGATAAATTAGCAGGAAAAAATGAAAAGTAAAGCCTGCAGCTGCGGCCTTGACTAAATAGTGGAAATTCAGTTAGCTACAGTCAAACTCAGGAACTTGGAGGCAGCCAAAGTGAAGTGTTTCCGGAACGTTCTGCAATTAGCAGAGATGTGCGATGTGTTTTAAAGCTGCCTTTTGTTTTTTCGACAGCTGCACTGGAGCAGTGAAGCAGAGCCGAGCTCTGATGAAAAAATAGCTAAGGGCTGATATCAGAGTTTAGCGGGTATCAGATCTCAGGAGGGCGCGAGGTGAACAAAAACTCACACACACACACACACACACACACACACACACACACTCGTACACTCACAAAGCACCCTGATGAGCCAGGTTCTGTTTATGCTAATGCTAATGCAAATTTGTGCCACTGAATGTGCCTCCTAGAGACATTAGCCTCTACAAACAGCCAAAAGTGTCCATCATCTTCTCTGAAGCTCCGTAATGAACAGCACCATCATTAAATAAACACTGCATCTGAGCCTATTAATTACAGCTAAAGCTGACTTCTTAACATGATCCTATTACTAATGGGAGCTAAATGGAAGTCAGCAAAGCCAACATCATGGCCTGTCTTACAAAAGAGACTGAAAAGCAGATGAAAGCGTATTAATTTGTCCTTTAAGAGGATCCTTTTTCGCTTTTCTCAGGGTTCATCTTCTCTGTCATTCTTTGAAAAGCATGACCTACGGTACTGTGTAGAAGTCAGAGGGGACATTTTAATGTATTTAATTCTCAGTTTAATCAGCATTTAGAAAATTATGCCTCAACAACTAAATATAATATGAGGTTTTTCAGTATTTCACCTTTGCCTTTATTACAGCTTCTATTCTTTTCAGGAGACTCGCTTTCAGTTTTCCAAAGAAATCTACAGGGATATTTTTTCCACACCTCCAAAGTTCAGTCTTAGAAGTTGACTGCATTTTCAGTTTGGACTCTGGGGTGGACGGGCCATTATTCTGAGAACACCAGCAGCTTCTTTGTTTGATTTGCAAATGTTCTTCCTTTTCCCAGTAAGGCCTCCTTCACAGCTACAAATCCTTTCAAGATATATAACACTGAGTTGTCTTCTCACAGTGGAAGGATGCACAGAAACACCTGTGGATTTCTTCAGATCTGAAGCAGCTTGAGCTCTATGTACTGTTTATCTTATGGCGTCAGTTTTGGTGGTCTACCAGGTCTTGCAGGTGGTTGTTAGGAGTCTCATTTCTTGTATCCAGTTTTGAAAAATCTTGTTTTTCACTTATTTTGATTTACCTTACCTTTATCTAAGCAGATTATCTATATGTCTCCTCAAAAATGTACAACTCTAAAAATGTATAACTCTACTTACTGGCTGTTTTGACTGGAAGTGTAATATATGAGGGGTGGGTTCTGAGGTTTGCACAGTACAGCACAGGAGGGCCAAAAATACACCGACATTTGTATAGAACCCACACAAACACACTCACATATACATACAGAAAGGTAGTCAAATGTCACAGAATCATGCTGGAAATCTTCCTTTCCTACACACACACAGCACACATGTAAGAGCTGGCTCATCTGTATGCATGCTGAGGAGTTGTGTAGTGCAAGAAACAGCAGAAGGTAAGGACAGACAGGAGCTGCTTAAGACAATGGGTGCAGCGTTCAACACTGTAGCACAGCTAAAAAGACAGCCAAGTAAATAAGGCTGAGTATCTACACAGGTAACAAGGCAGTAGGGCTGTTTGATACTAATAACAAAAATACTGCTATTGTGACAAAATACTAGTTTTCTGATAAACTGCTACACATTGCAACCGCGAAATATTTTGCTGTACACTACAAACGCACTGATGATTCAATAATGTAACGTTACTGATTAAAGACGTTGCCTAATTATTTTGACCAAATTAGTTTACATTTGTTGGTTCTAAAGAAGGCATTAGAAAAAGAGAACGCCTTCAGTGATCCTGTGAGTAAATCTAAGAATACTCAGAGACCGTGTAGCTCAACATATTTACAGTTGGAAAATGAGACTCTCCTAATGTTGTTGTTGTCATTGATATTATAAAAGCTATTAAAGTTGATATGGCCCAAGTAAGGTCCATTAAACTGTATTTTTAAACTGTTCTTCCCACGTTTATAACAACACAATTAAAGAGAAATTCCACAGATTTTTGAAAATTCCTGCATTATTAAATAATTAAGATGTAAACAAAGCCATTCAAAGTGGTTTGATGTGAAATGCTCCCTTCTAGAGAAATTAGAATTACTCATTGTGGTGATAGGAACCAGACTATATATATATAGACATTGTGACACCTCATTCTAATCACTTTATACTTTTATTTATAGCACCTTTATTTTTACAAATGTGGGCATTATACAACGTCAGTCTAGTCCTAGATTCTTTAAAATAAAGAGCTGACAAGCAAAAGTTTGAGTGCCCTGGTTACTGATTTTCTAAGTGGAAAAAAAAGGACACATCCTCTACAGAGAACACACAATTTTAATGCACAATGACTGTTTATTTGCTTAAATTAACATATTAGGGGAAAAAAAAAAATCATTGCCTTTGCAAAAGTTATGGCATATTTTATATTCATGTTTTTCCAATATGTTCAACTCAACAAATAGTAATTGTGCACTAAAGTTTGCAGACAAATGTCATGTTTAAGCTTGTTCCCTATTCGTGTTAACTTATTTTCACAGAACATGTAACGTAATCAGGATATTCTTTTGCATAGGACTGTTCACAGTGCAACTCTACAAGGCAGACTCGATTATGCTCAGCACTCCCTAAAAAAAGTGAATAAGGGAAGAAAAGAAAAGCTCCAAAAGTCGAAGTTGTCACTCAAATTAAAACTGGAATGGAAGTAAGTGGTAGCTGTTGCCATGCCAACCCACCTCAATCAGCATGCAGAGATTATCCTGTCAATCTGGGGACCACTGTTCAAGGATGTGTGAGTTCGGATAAAGGCCTATAGCAGTGTGTGCACGTACCTGTACTGCAGAGCCAGGCGCAGGGCGGTGGCGTTGGACTCGTATTTGCCCACTAGCATGCTCATTCTCTCTGCATTGCTCTTACATTCCTCCAGAGTGATGGTCAACAGGTCGTTCTGAGACTTCAAGTGCTCGATACGACTGCAGAGAGAACACACACACAGCCCTCAATAAGAATATTTACAAATGCCAGTATCTCCACCGAGATGACTAAAATCTGGCACAAACAAAGTCTGGCTCAGAAATCTGTCTGACTGCAATAGGGATCATTAGTAAGCCAAGCATATTTTATAGAAAAATGTTTATTAAAGGATTATTATAAAACTGATAGTTCAGGTCCCAAAATCTGATATTTAAAAATACATGTTATACGCACACCTATGACTTACACCTACAACCCTAACCCTCACTCTGTATTACTGCGCCACATCAACGCAACCACTTTGACAGCTCAAGCCATTTGAACGTTTATACTTTTACTCTGCGCACAAACAGAAAATGGATACTTTTAAGATCACATTTGACCGACAGCCAATTTGGTCAGACTCTGAAGATCAGACTACACTAAATTCCCAAACTGTCATCACCACTGAGAAGGTTTTCAGTCGGCAGCTGTGAAAGAAGAACAGCTAAACAACCTGGAATCAGCCAGAAATGAACTAAATACCATTCTAAACTTGATATTGCGGCAGTTTTATGGCTCAGTCTGTACTTCAAAAGGCGAGGCTTACAGCAGACTGTGCAGCAAGTGACTGGAATTCGTTACTCTGACGTAGCAACAAGCTGCTTGTTAAGGAACTATAATTTGGTGAAGGAATTGCTGACATTAAAACATATTAAATACCACATTCACGGCCCAGTTTATTCATTTCTTACTTTATTTATTTAACTGTTGTATAAAAGCAATAGAACACTCGAGGCCTTTGATTCGTGCCGGCGACCAGATCACAGCCGTGATGTTATTTTGCGCTAACACACTCCTTCTCGTATTCTATTGCTTAATTAAAATTCTAGCATTGACAGCCATATAGTGCATGCATCTGCCAAGCATGGATGTGGTTGAATCTCAAATGAATAGTTTTTTAGCTATATTATGCACTACTCACAGTAGTAATTTGGTGACCAAAAAGTACTTGTGGTATCATTGCTTGGCGACTATCCACACTCTAAAGCAACTACATTTCTTGGCAGAATACTTCTGTCGATTATTATTAATAATAATTTCTTTTCTGAAAAATTGTATATTTTGTTAGATTTTATGTTGGCTGCCATTTAACTCAGTTCCAAGGGGAAAGGTGACACTCAAAAACAAGGGGTAGAGGTAAAAATAAGAAATGGGATTGGGCCTAGGTACGTCATATAGAATGAGAAAGGTGCACTTCAGTAACAAGACTGGATATGCCAACTGGTGGTTCACTTCACACCAAGGCTCTCTTAGATGTTATGATTAACGATTAAAAGAGTAACGCCCATTTGAAATGGGCAAACAAAACAGTATGACATTTCTACACTGCAGCTATGACCACTGAAAAGAGCCTAAAAGCACTGTAATCTCTGACTGACACACAGTGGAGTATTTAAATGGATTTGAGAATAAAGGCTGAAGTCTTATGCTACAGACATCTCCACTCTGCAGCTTCAGGAACCAGGGGGAACATCAGGGTGTTGATTAGTGAAACTAAACTACAGGCTTAAGTGCTAAACTCTGGCTGACTGAGGCTAAATCTTTGTGAAAAGCTGACACATGTTTTGCCTTTAATTTACTTGGACGGGGATTCTGAGGATTATGGGCGGAAAAACCAAAACATGAAACGTTCTTAAAAACCACCTGCACAGCCAGGGCCAAATAAACGCGCTCTTTCATTATGTGAGCAGGTTAGTGAGAGAGAAAGACTGGGCCATCCAGTCTCTAAGTTCAGCTGAGGGACAAGTTCATGCTGGGGGGCTATTCTGACCAAGACAGAGGTGTGTGTGTTTGTGTACATGTTAAGGATTAAACTGTTCTGACTTTGTAAAATGCTGTTTACAAAAATGTTTTCTGCTTTAAAACTGACCAACAAAGCATTTCTTTTTGGTAACTGAGGTTAAGGTCAGAGTTAAATGGAAGAATACATTTAAAAAGTCTGTTTATTTTTCTCCTTCACTGCTCCTGTCAGCGAGAGGTCAATTTTTTGTTCAAATAATGTGAGAAGTTTTAGTTACTTTGTCAAAATAGTGACAGATTTTCTCAGAATTTGACTTACTATGTCTAAACAATAACTTACTATTCTGACATAATTATTTTTCATTATTTTGACAGATCTAAATAGCTCTAAATCTTGAGAAAATAAATTTGATAAACTAAATAATTGTTTCAACATAGTAAGTCAAAACTTTGAGGAAATAAGCCATTATTCCTACTTAATAAATCAAAATCTCGAGAACATGCATTATTTCAAGATTTTTGAAGTCCAAATTGAACACAGTATTACACGTAGATATGTGTATATATGAAAGACATACATGATCTATATATATATATACATATATATCTATCTATCTATCTATCTATCTATCTATATATATATATATATATATATATATATATATATATATATATATATATTAGGGGTGCGGGAAAAACTCGATTCTTAGATGCATCGCGATGCGGACGTGGACGATTCTGAATCGATTCACAAATGTCAAAAATCGATTTTCTAAATATGTAATTTATAACGTAATGTTGGCGGAACGCAAAAGGCGGAGCTTGGAAGTGCGGAAGTGCGGCGCCCGGACAGTCTGTGACGGCACATAACAAAAACACTACTGGATGAGTGAGAAATCCGACCGGCTCCCTCTGCATTAAAGCCAGGTTAGATCAGGAGTCACAACACAAATGTTAAGAAGAGACATTTTGCCTTTCAACAAAGTCAAACCACCTCGGGAGCCACAACATTTAATGTCCAGTATGTGTTAATGTCGTAGTATGGGCAAAAATATAAACGAGAGCGCAGATTTACTTCGCCCTGCTTTAAGCTTTAGCTATAGCCGCTTTCCTCCCATCTCCGCCAGAAAACTTTTCTTCAAAACTAGAAGAGTTTCTTGTAAAATGTCTCAGCGTCCGGCTGTTTTACGAGGCTGAAGTCGCTTCTCATTCGCCAGCTTCTCGTTCTCATTTTCCCGTTCCACCTTAAATTCTGCCTTAGGCGCCGAATGTAACTGCTGCACCATTTAAGGTGGAACGGGAAAATTCGAAAGAGAAGCGAGTTCATTTTCGCAACTTTTTTTTAACTCTCGTTGCAGATTTAACCAACCGCGCTGCTTAGAAATGCGAATAAGTCCTCCAAATGTTCGTCTTAATCTCTGTTTTTTCGTTCGCTACTGGCGAGGCCAGACCTCCAGGCTATGTGACCTGCTGTCTGCTGTCTGTTCTCGGTGGTTGAGAACCAGGGCTTTCACACTATGCTGCACACTTTGGAGCCGAGATTCAGCGTCCAGTCTCGAAAATACCGAAGTTATAAGATCACTAAAGAAAACGGGAAGGACGGCTGTAACGTGCTGCGTGGACACCCATCACCACTGGATCTTATTTCAGGGTAACAGCGCATTTTATCGCAGATGAGTGGCAGCAGCATCTCTGAATGAGAGCCTTCTAGTTCACTTGCCACATCACTTCCATTTGATTTATTAATAAAAGATATTTTAGATATTTAAAGCAAAGTATTTGTAATGATCCATAATGCATTTACATTATGGATCATTACAAATACTTTGCTTTAAAACTACCAAGTCCTCAGACAGTAGGAAGATAGAAATCCTGTATAGAGAAAAAAGATGCATCGAGATGCATCGATAATCGTTTTATAATCGCATCGCAGCCCTCTGAATCATAATCGAATCGTGAGGTGCCAAAAGATTCCCACCCCTGATATATATATATATGACCCCACATTCTAACACCGTATAAAAGCAAATGTGTGCACATAATCAAAAAGCTATATCACATTACCATACAACAACAGAAGGTGCTAGACCACCTGCCTGCTTGTATTTCTATCTACACACTACAAAAAGGCAGAGAAGGGTATCTAATCCGATATCAAAGCAAAAATAAAATTAGTGACTCAGTGAGCGTGAAAGTGTGTGTTTGAGCCGCACCTGTTGAGCCGTTCTGTCTCCACCTCAAACTCGCGGATCTTGTTCTCGGAGATGGCGGAGCCGTGTGAGTAAAGCGTCTGGAAAATCTCCTGGATATTAGAGCAGTCTTGTAGAGAGTGGGCCAGGTGCTCCGCCACGTTACTCGACACCTACACACACAAACGCACAGCTTAAAGAGCAGCTTTCACAGTTAAGGCCACTTCTACAGCTTATTCATTTGGCAAAAATGTTCTTTTTGGAACCTCAGTGAGTTTCTAATACACAGATGGCTTCCTGGAACTGAGTATGTTTGTCTCCAACACAGCTCCACTGTTCTGTAGAGCACTGACAGCAGGAGTGAAGCGCTTCACAAAATTCAGAATTTGGTTCAATAAGATACAGAGATGTCTCAATTCTGTACGTTTTTCAATACAGAGTGAAGAGAATTTTTCGTAACAAAATTACTAAAATAGGGTAAAAATGTATAGAAATAAGACAGATAATCTCATATTAAAAGCAGAACCTTTCAAAATAAGAAATATTAGCCATGTCGACTAGAATTAACATAATTTCACTTGACAAGATACTATTTTTTGCAATGTCAAAAATAAGGACTGGCAACAGAGAGTGCATTTTCATGTACTCAATAATTCGATCATAATCAGATTTCTGAAGTTATCTGATTATTCAAATGGTCATGCAAACAGCACAATCCAATTTCTTAGATTGGAGTAAGGTCTAGATATCCGATTAAGAAATCTGATAAAGAGAGCTGGACTTTAGCTCAGTAATCAGATTTCTCAGTGCATGTAAACTCTTACTCTGATTTCTTTCGGATTTCTCATTCTGAGCATGTGCGAACAGTCCAGTCGCGTACCAGAAACGGAGGTACGTTGCTGCAAGACGCAGCAAAACACTTTTGGAGCAACGCTGAAACCGACTACGTGCTTGACGAAATGAAGGATTTAAATATTCTTCATCTTCTAAATAATGCATATTCATAGTTTCAGGCAAAGGGGCGCAATGTTTTTTTTTTAAAAAGCTGCGGCATGAAGTCCGATTGCTGCCTGACTCAGGTAGACCCGGAGTTTTCCCATTATCTGACTACTCAAGCGCATGTAAACCTGTTGATCGGACTGCAGACAAAACCTGACTTTCTGCAGTTATCAGATTATTAAGTGCTTGTAAACACACTTGATGTTTTTTTAATGCACTAGCCATGAGCTAATATGCGCTTATGAAGAGTGGGCTTTCCTCTCTGCTCTCCAAAAGGAAGCAATATTTTTAGGCAGGGGCGCTGGTGGGGGGTCTGCCCTCAGGGTGAGCTCGCATGTTTAATTTATTTATACTTCATACGAAGTAGAAGGTATTAAAATGAGTACTTTATTTAGTCCAGTCTGTTGAATAGCTTGAGCAGCAGCATATCAACAGTAAAACAGTCCACTGCAGCTGCGTTTTATACGGTCTTTAGCTTACATTTTTCTTTTTTTAGCACTTTAGCTGCTTTAATGAAATTCTTTAATGGAAATCACATAAATAATGATCAATATCCTTCGGTAATAAAATTCTGCTTCTGAGTTTTATGGCTATCTCTTCTCTTTAAATGAACACTAAAGTGACTTGCATACTTACAGCACCCCGTGCTGGAGAAACAGATTGCTGAATGGGAGTTTCAAAGCCACGTCCAGAAAATATAAAAAAAGATGTGTTATGTATTAACAAATCAGAGAAAGAAAGGAAGAGAAAGAGAGGCAGAGATGATTTTCTTTACCTTTTATGAAGTCTGAGGCACAAAAATGTATGTGATAAATGTGTGTGTGTGGGGGGTGTGGGGGGGGGGTCACCTTCTGTGTCACTTTGGGCCGGTCTGGCAGGCTGCCAGCAGCTTGTAGAGAGACAGGCCTCTCAAATCCCTCACTGCTTCAGAGATAACACTCACTCTACTCTTATCTCTCTCTCTCGCTCTCTCTCTCTCTCATGCTGTCACTCTGAAAGCTCTTTAGTGTCGGGAGGGGGGTTCGATCTGACTCTGCATGGCTGTGCTGTGCCTCATGCTCTCTCTCTCTCTCTCTCTCTCTCTCTCATCTCTGTGCCTCCTCTTTCTACTTCTCCCTCTTTCTCTCTTCTTCCTTCATTGTTTCTCTCTCTACCCCTAACTCTCTCCCTTTCTCCCTCTCCACCTCTCATCTTCACTCTCCCTATGCTTCACTGACTCTCTACAGGTCACTCTTTCTCTCTCCACACTGCATCCCTCTTCCCTTCTCTCCAGCTGTTTCTGTTCTCTCCCTTCACTTTTACATTCTCTCTCTCTCTCTCTCTCTCTCTCTACCCTTCACACACACCCTCTCTCCCTTTACTCTTTTTCTTTCCTTCTTTCTCTTTTCCTCGCTCTCTCTCTATCCTTCACTCTTTAAGTCACTGCCCTTCTCTCTCACTCTCTTACTACCCTTCACTTTCTCTCGCTCTCTCTCTTTCCATCACTCTCTCTTCCCTTCTCATTCTCTTCTTGCTCCCTTCTCTTCCTCCTTCACTTTCTTTCTCGGTGACTCTCTGTTTTTCTCTCCTGACTTCTATCACTCTCTCTCGGTTCACTGCTTCCTCCTCTCTCCTCAGCACCATTATCACTCTTCTTCTGTTAGACTCGCACCAGCTCCTCTGTCTCTCACACACACACACACACACACACACACACACACACACACACACACACACACACACACACACACTATCTCTCTTACCCCAATGCTGCTGATCTCTGAGCCCAGCACTGCTCTCTCAGTTGACGATGACTCTGAGCGCGTTTTGGACAGCTTGACTCGTTCTGCCACCTGCATAAAAACAAACAAGCTTATCTTTAATATACTTGTTATAATAAACAAATTATTATTATTATTATTATTATTATTATTATTATTATTATTATTTAAATTCTGAAAGTGCCATATTTGACATTTTCATCAGCCAAAGCAGATTTACCATGACTGTCTTCTATCAGAACACTTATTACTGTATTCACAGATTTTTACAAACTGAGTAGGGAAAACATTACAGTACTTTCATTTTCACAATACACGGTATAGGACTGGGACCACTCATCAAAAATTATCGTTAACAGTCATGAAATCAATAAGCAGAAAAGATCGATCTGGTGCGCTGCTACACAGGAAAAACAGCATTTTGATTTTGACAAATTTAACACAACGCAACATTCAAATTGACTCCAGCAAGATTTCTGTAACACTGAAATTGTGGGAAGATGAAGAGGAAAAAGAAATGAAGGGTTTCATTCCAAAATGCATTTTTTATATGTTGTTGGGAGTGAGCTTTACACATACAAGAAACAACAATGCTACATTAGGGTTAATACCACCCTAATAGAGAAATCAAAATGTGTTTTGCAATATGCATCAGCTGCGATTCTTTTAAAAAGATCCTTATATCGCTGCTGTCGGAACAAAACCTCGTATCTCCATATTTGCCGTTTTTCATTTTTTAAGATAATTTGAAAATGTCAGTTGCTTTATACACTGTGTGTAAATTTCTTGATGAATGGACCAAAAGAAATGGCCAGAAATTACCTTAAAAAAAGTCTGGTTCCATAGACTTACATTAAAAGTAAAGCATATTTTTCCTTCTCCTGTAAAGTTACCATTTTGAGGTTACGAGGTTGTTCCGACAGCAGCGATATGCAAAAATATTACAAAGTGTAATATTACTGAATACATAACTGTAAAATATGTATTGCTTTAAATAATTTCCTGCTTAATTTAAAACTGCTTGGCACCCTAACCATAACCACATGCATCACAATATTTAGTTTCTTTCTTAGTTGCTCTGACACTTGTGAGCATGTTAAAACAAAAAAACCAGCACCAGCAAAACACCAGTAGCACATTTAAATCAGAGAACAGAAAACGTGTGTTTTCAAATTAAATCTTTGCAAAAATAAACATTTAAGAAGAAACAGAAGAAAAAATCAGACAATTGGTAAACATAACATATAAACATGATATATATATATATATATATATATATATATATAAGATATTGACATAACAGGCTGATATCCAGTCAGCTACGTTCTACTCTGCAGTTTATACAGTTACTATCTACAGGTTGTTGTTGTTTACATGCTCTTTATAATTGGTTTAAATCTGTCTTTATGCTGTACACAGCTGTTCAGAAGTACTGATCATCCCCAGGATATTCTCAGAAAAGTGTTTCATGAAGTAATTTATCACAGTAATGATAACACATCAATACTGCATCAAGCCTGTGCTGTTATTGTAATGGATTCTATGAAGCTGAAGGCTAAGGACCGAGAGAGGGACAGAGTGAACGAGAATGAGGGATTAAAGTGGGGGAAAGAAGGAGAAATAGGAGAGAGTAAGAGAAGGGGGAGGTGTTGAGCAACATTACAGATATACAGTGTATGTGTGAGCAGATTCAAGGGCAAATCATGTACAGCACACAGCACATTCAACCTAAACCGACGTGTAAGTGATTAGACTGCTTTGTCCAAGTAACAACAGTGATGTGTACTGTATACATTCCTTTATCTCGAGGGATTTGTAACGAGCTGCATGTGAAATCAATCGTAAAGCAGATGTACAGAAGGTTCTCAAGCTTTAAAGCAGAGATCACCTTCAATAGCGCTTCATGTAATGTAGATACAGAGTGTGTAAAGGTGTAGATGCTACTGAGTCTATAAACTATCTAGGGTTGAGGTTAGAATTAGGCTTATGCTGCATTTACACTGCCCCAGTACATCATTGCACCGCAATGCATTCCCATTCATTTTGAAAGGGAAGCGCCGCTTCCGTTAGACAGAGCTGCGGAGTGCATGATGGGTCTTGTGCGTCAGATTTGGGGGATGTGGTGCATGGAACATTGAGTGGAGCTGAACTTCATGCAAATGAATCCGGTCAACATAATGCGTCTACCCAATCAGAAGGCAGAGTGATTCGTGTCTGCAGCTCAAGGTGTGAAAAACTGTTTTTTTTTTTTAAACATGGAAGACCAGCGGAGAAATCTAATATATTTAAACACAACTGTTTACCTCAAAAATTTAAAATCCGAGCAGGAAAACAGGCTGCTAATAAACCGAAATGGCTGATGTTGACTGCAGGTGGTAATCTATGACCTCAAACCTAATTTTTTCAAGTTTAACCATATTAATGTTTTGGAAAATATTATTTTAACGATGCAGACTACCTTGACTAAAATAGAAGCATTATTTTAATAAATGTCAGCTTAGCAAGACTACATTTCAATGGGATTTTGCAGGGAACTCCCTTGTAACACTCACATGCAGTCAACTAAAGAGGGAGGAGGACACGTTCAGAGCCGCCGATGGGCTGGAGCAACGTAAATGCACAGTTAGGCTTGGAATAAAGCCTGAAACCCTCTTTACCCGATAAAATTGCAGTAACACACAGCCTCAAGTGGCTTATTGCTTTTTTAAAATGGTGGCCAACAAGAAATATGATAAAATACCAAGTAATGTAGTTCCTTTAGAGTATGGTTATCGTTGCCAAGCAACCATGGACCGCTGAATGAGGAGAACGTTTGGTCAGTGTATACTGCAGTCATTTCATGAACCTTTTAACTTTTTGTCATATGACAATGAACATATGATAACACAGCACTGTTTAATGCAAAAACCTTTGCTTTAGAAGTACATTTTGGTCACCAAGTTAACACCAGTGGCGCCCCTCTTCTTACGCTGGGGCTGCATCTCTAATGGCTCCCTGCTCCCTACACAGTGAGCTACGTAGGAATTTATATACTGGATCCTGAAAACGGTGCTCTGTACATCTAACAAATATTCATTTGGGACTCAGCCGCATCCATGCTCGACAAATAGTGCACTACTTGGCTGTGGAGGCTAGAAATTCAACACTTCCAAAGTTAGGGAGTACAGAGCCATTTGGGATTCAGCCTGGGTTTGATGCTACTTCTGACTTAAACACGAACATTTGAAGCATGTTAGTCATTCAAGTGACATTCTTTAGACTTATACTGCCGTTTTACAGTGAATTATAAGTACTTTAATTCAAGCATGTGATATTAATGATGGAGTTGTTTGGGCTGTTGGCCTTCTTTTAGCCTGTTAGCTAGATGACAGTCTAGTTCTAGTTAAGAAAATAAGTTAGAAGCCCCTCAGTTTAAACAAAAAGTGGGTTCTTATTTCATCAGTATACTCGGTGGTCTATGCAATCAGCCTTAGAGTGAAAGATTATTCCATTAACAGCAGAGGGATTTTTCATGATGTGGCGTAGAGATACAGAGTTCATATGTGTGCGTATAATACGTATTTTACAACAGCTTTGAACGTGGCTCAGCCAATCAGATTTTAGGAATGGAACTATCAGTTTTATAATATTCTATTTTATATAATAGGTATGAGATATTCCACTTGCGTAAGGAAGGAGAAAGTAGAGTTTCCAAATCTTCAAAAAGATTATTAAGATTATTAAAAAATACTGAGAACATGAGCTCCTAACAAATAGAACTGTCCCCATCAGATAAACAGCACTTAAAGCGAGAGGAGAAAATCAAGCTGCTTCAGATCTGAAAACATCCACAGGTGTTTCTGTCCATCCTTCCACTGTGAGAAGACGACTCAGCACTGTGGGTCTGTGCTCCACTTTTTTGTTAATGTAATCGCAGCATAATGGCCATTTTGATTGGAAATTAAATATATAAATGGTGGCTACCTTGGCTACAGGGATGTCGTTGCTGCTGCTGCTTGTGCTGAGCTCGCCTGTGCTGGGATTAATGGGTCGGCCAGCGGGGGTCAAACGGCCTGGACTGGACTGACCTCCACCAGGCTGGACACTCTGGAGACGAGTCTGCAGCTCACGCACCTACACAGAGAGAGAGAGAGAGAGAGAGAGAGAGAGAGAGAGAGAGAGAGAGAGAGAGAGAGAGGGAGAGAGAGAGAGAGAGAGGGAGAGAGAGAGAGTGAGACAGAGGATAGTATAGGAAAAAGAAAGAAAGTGAGAGCAGAGGAGGGAGAAAGGAAAGAGAAAGAAGGATAGAAAGGAAAGAAGGGAGAGAAAGAGTGAAAAAGAGCAAGGCAGTGATAAGAAAGAGGGAGCAGCAAAGAGTATGAGAGTGATGGAGAGAGAACAAAAAGAACGAGCAAGGGAAAAAGGGAGAAGAGACAGACAAGGAGACAGAGAGTGAGAAAGAAAGAAGACAAGATGAAAGAAAAAGAGAGGGAGAGAGACACAGAGAGAGAGAAAAGACAGGAAGAAATCGTGATAGAGGCAGAGAAAGAAAAAGATGACAAGATGAAAGAAAGAAGGAAAGAGAAAAAGACAAAGAAAGAGAGAAAATAGACATAAAATGAAAGAGAGGGGGGAGTGTGAGAAAGAGAGACAGTGAAAAGACATAATATAAGACATGATATAGGTAAAAAGAGACAAAGTGAGAGCAGAGGAAGGAGAAAGAAGGAGAGAGGGAGAAAGGAAGGAGAAAGAGAGTTAGAAAGAGAAGAAGAGAGAGGAAAAATGAAAGAGCAAGGCAGTGATGAAAAAGAAGGAGCAACAAAGAGTAGGAGAGTGACGGAGAAAGGTGGATAGAGAAAAAGAGAGAGAGAGAGAAAGAGAGAGGGAGAGAGAAAAAGAGAGAGAAAGAGAGAGAGAGAAAGAGAGCGATTGAGAGAGGGAGAGAGAGAGAGAGAGAGAGAGAGAGAGAGAGAAAGAGAGAGAGAGAGTGAGAGAGGGGGCAGAGAGAGAGAGTTTAGACTGCATCCAGCTGATTTAAGTGTGAGTTGATTCAAGGTCACAGCATTTCCTGATTTCACACTGAACTTCACTGCACTCGTCTCATCTGGAAGTCAGTTAAATGAAGCCTCAGCGCAGCCTTTAAAAACCTCCACAGAAAGAGCATCACTGATAGCCTCGCTGACTGCATCACACAAAGCCTCAAACTCCTTTATGATCTGCGACACAGAGGGGAATCAAAGTGGTGCTGTCGGTTCGGCGTGTCAGCGATAACCCCCCGCTGAACACACACACACACACACACACACACACACACACACACACACACACACACAGTGTCTGGATCCTGTAACTCACTGCTGCTATCTCTCCACACAGAGGCCACATAGGAGGGGCAAACATCACAACAGCTACCAAAAAGGAGAGAGCAAGAGAGAGAGAGTGACAGAGTGATATGAGAGAGAGAGAGAGAGAGAGAGAGAGAGAGAGATGTAAAAAAGCTGAGCTCATAAAAAGACAGCACTCTGGCTTGTTAGAGGTTTTTGAGATGGTAAATGTGAGTGAGGCCAAAACAGCAGCTGTATTTAACCATTAGACTTTACATGCTTTGTATTGGCTGCCTCTTAGCGATGCTGAGAAAAGATTAGCAGACGGATTTCCTAAACAGGTCAACTTGTTTTGGTCATTTGCTGTAAATGTGGCTCTTCAGTCGGTCCTCTCCTCAACGTGGTGCTTCTTTGGACAGATCTACTGGACGTTTCTTGCCCCACACTTTCCTCAGCTGCTTTTTTTGGGACTATACCAGAGAAAACACTGTAGATGCACTGCTTCTCATTCAAACCTGAGAGAAAGGGATGGGCTACTGTACGTTTTAGATAAATATAGATTTCTAACATATTGACAACACTATAAAAAGGCTATTTCATATAAGTAGTATAAAAAAAACTAAAGATAACAGTTTAGACCCTATACCATTAGGCACAAACAAAAAGTGAAGTGATTTTAGCACATTAAGGTTACTTGTAGCCGAATCATCAGAGAAGTAAATCTTCTCTGGATCAAATTTAAACACAACAGAACGGTCATTTTAAAGAGTAGGCCAAACAAACAACGCACAAAGATTTTACTGCAGTACTCATTAACAGACCGGCATTAAACTGAATTGCGTGTATGTTTTGTCAATGAAAATACAAAGATCAGATTGGAATGGTATCTGCTGATCCTCAACACTGTAACAAGTATGTACTTAAATTACTATCTGCATAGTTAGTCACATAATACATTATTCTGATTCTGTACCAGCTCACATACATTTCAAAAAATCAAGTTAACGTGAAATGAAAACAGCTCCTTGGGCTGTATCTGCTGTAATCCAGTAGAGCAAGTAAAACGTCTAATGTGGTAAAACATTTTATCAAAACTGGGATTTTTCTCTGTCGAGAAAGCTGCATGCAAAGCAGCAGAGCTCTGTCGCCTCTGGGAGAACCTGGGAGAAACCAAACACAGACACCAGTGTTTTCAGTAAGGAAACATCAGCAGGTAACACAGCAGTTTACTGCACAGCGTTCTGACCTACTGTGGTGTTTGTCAGAGCGAAACCCAATTAGATTCAGCTACCAGCAAAACTAGCATTTATTCGCTAGCCTGCTGGATTACACTGTATGGATAATTCTACCAAACTGGTTCAAAGTTGGAGCTGAAACCCCATTTTGGACTTGAACTTTAGACTAAAATCTTTTTGCTTTAAATGACTTAATACTTTAATTATGTTTATTTTATTGAAATAAATGACTGAATATTACATTTTGTCACTACCAAATGCCGGGGTGTGGCTAACATACACGGCAACATGTTGACTTTATTCAAATTCAAAAGCTAAATTAAAAAAAGGCCTTTCCTCACTGTGGCGCTTCAGCTCTGCCAAAATGAAAAACGCAACTGCAATTCTGTTGCACTGTCAATGAGGTTTCCTGTCAATCAAACACTGTGGATGGGACGCAGGGAGGGGCTGTTTAGAGCGGAATGTGTTTTAAGAGGAAGTGACGAAGAGGTCTAAACTTTGGCGGTACTGGCACAAAACTAGATGCTTGTTTACTTGTATACTAAGCTAGCAACAGCACTAGTGCTCGTTACAGACACAAACTCTCTGAGTCAGTCAGGAATCACTTCCACACAAAACAACCGGAAATCACTTTGGACAGAATTCTCCTCGGTTTGGTTAGCAAGTGTTAAAATGGCACTAGCAGCGATTGCTAACGCACCAGTACAGCCAAAGTTTTCATCACTTCCTTTTAAAACACGCCCCACACCAAAAATTCCACCCTGACGTCCCACCCACCGTGTTTGATTGACAGGAAGCCTCATTGACAGTGAAAATGCAACTGCAAACAGGAATTGCAATTGCACTTTTTCATTTTGGCAGCGCTGGAGTGTGACAATGAGGAAGTGCAATTGCAAATTGCCGACTGTTTTTACATTTTTAATATGTCAGAGTAAATAAAGACACTGAATTGTCATCAGGAACATGAAAATGAAATGTCAAAAGCACTTTGCTTTTCCACATTAACTGTAAGAGCCATTATACACAGAAATGCAAATAAACATTTTGCATTTAAATTTGAATTATGTCTAAAATGACACTCACACAGCAAATGCAACTGTGAATAAACAACTGAATTGGCATTTTTTTCTAATTTGCATTTGAATTTGAATAAATATGCTGCCATAAAAATAAGGTTCCACCCATAGACTAAAACTCTTTAGAACTAAAACCAGGGCCCGTGTTACAGAAACTTCCTATCTTTTAGTCTTAACTTAAGATCTGGCAGGTCAAGATAAGATTTTTCACAAATTTGTATTATTAAGCAAATCTTACCTTAATTTAAGAATCTTATCTTTTCTTACAGCATCTTATTTCAAATTAAGAAATCTTAACTTAATCGATCGAAGTCGACAATCAACTGTCATGTCTGTTACCTAGCAACCAACCATACGCACAGAGCTGAAACGTAAACACGCAATCAAAGCAATCAAGTTGTTAGCCAGGTCAAATAAAACTGAAGCGCGATAAACATGAAGTTAAGAATATCGTGTCAGCGCTTTGTGCTGATTATCAGAGCGTCGCTGTTCCTCAGTTTCAGTTTCATTTCCCAAACACTTCAGCCGAGCGCGCTAACATTGTTCCTCCTAATAAACAGGCACCCGTTCAGCTCTGTCTCCTCATTATTCACAACCATCACTGTAATATTTTATCTGACGAGTTTAATCAACATTAACACACAAAGGTAATAGAGAGGACAGTGGAGATCGAGTCTGCAGCACAATCAAGTCAAAGCACCGTTTTCAGTGTAGATAAATGTAGCGTCATTATGCCAGTTATAGTGAACTATGCTGTCTGTCACTGCATAAAACAATAGAAACAGACGGTTAAAACAGAAGTTAAGAAGCTCTGAGGCTGTTTTAAAATTAGGACAGAATTTAGGAAATTCAGTCTAGTTAGGATGTTTCTGTAATACTGTTTTCTTATCTGGAGTTAATGATAAGATTATGAAGTTAGGAGCTGTTGTTCTATAATAGCTTCTGTCCTAAATTCAGTCCTAACTAAAGTTGTCATGGTGACTAAACAGATTAACTGTGGCATTAAGAGTTAATAGTGTTGCAGTAACACGTTTGCTCATTCATAAAGAACAATTACTGGCATGTTTTTCTGCTCGTGCCATGTGAGGTGTAGCTGTGCTTTTTCTCAATTCAAACATGCTGGTACTGATTTATAACCATACCATTCCACAAAAATAACGTCTGAACCGCTACTCTGCTGATACTGGCCAACAGGTAGTAACAAGCAACAGTCCTCTCACAGCTACAGAAACCTTCCCTACACTGGATTCACTGACATTTAACACCACACATACAGGCCTCTACCTGCTCTCTCTCTGACACACATGTCTAAAGCCTCATTTACCTCTACAGTCCACTCACGCCTTCTCTCTGCTGTGCCTTGCAGTGTGTGTCCATGTGTGTAGCTTCTCTCCAAACCAGTGAAACACTGTGCTTTAAAGGGTCCACATCCCACATTTCTAAGGCATCTCTGCTCTTTTAGATTCAGTGGCCACCGGGGATGTAACCGTCTGAGGTGGCAGTATTCGAACACTGAAATCACTATTTGGGCCCTCGTTCTGTTTCATCACAGGAAGA